>NW_006922499.1:94409-102728 GCF_000298275.1 Orycteropus afer afer | reverse complement strand
GGCTGATTGCTCTTCTCTCTGGCTTCCTGGCTTTTAATCCCCTTTCTCCTGCTCTTCCCACCTGCTACTTTGGGCATCCCTGAGTTGTCTCTCCTCACCTGTATCCCTGGGGCTGACTCGCTAATCAGTTACTCACAGCAAATTCAACCACAGAGTTAATTGCCGATCTTATTATAAGAAAAAATTGTAACCAGCTGCCTAGCCAAGTTAACAGATATTTTCATGGTGCCACCCAGTAACCTGGTGGGTGTTACAAAGGCTATGGCTAGAAAAGCCATACAATACAACTCACTATACCACAGGCCACCTCTGGCTTTTCAAGCCATTGTCATTTTATGCTTCAAAAGTTAACATCCCCTTCACAATCAGTTTGAGGATAACCATACCCATGAAATCATGTAAGCCAGCCATTTCATGCCTTTATCTTTCCCCATTTATATGTTGTTGGTGTTTTTAGGTGCTGTCGAGTCATCTCCAACTCATAGTGACCCTGTTGCACAACAGAATGAAAGACCACCCAGTCCTGACCCAGTTTCATGATTATTGCTGTACTTGAGCCCATCACCACTGTCACCATGTCAATCCATCTCATTGAGGCTCTTTCCCTCTTTCATAGGCCCTCCACCTCACCAAGCATGACATCCCTCCTCAAGCAATGGTCCCTTCTTACAACATGACCAAAGTATATGGGATGAAGTCTGGCCATTCTCACCTCCAAGGAGCATTCTGGCTGCACTTCCTCCAGGACAGACCTGCTAATCTTTTAGCAGTCCACAGTAGTTTCAGCATTCTTCGCCAACCCCACAGCTCAAAAGCAACAATTCTTCTTGGGTCTTCCTTATTCATTGTCTAGCTGTCATGTGCATATGTTGCGATTGCATAAGTATGGTGAAAGGATACAACCCTGACACATTCCCTTCCTGATTTTAAGCCATGCAGTGTCCCCTTTTTCTGTTTGAACAACAGCCTCCTGTTCTATGTGGAGGTTCCTCATGAGTCCAATTAAGTGTTCGGAAATTCCCATTCTTCTCATTGTTATCCACAATGTGTTACGATCCACATAATCAAATGCTTTTGCATAGTCAATAAAACACAAGTAAACATCTTTCTGATATTCTTTTGTTTGAGCTAAGATTCATCTGACATCAGCAATGATATCCCTACTTCCACATTCTCTTCTAAATCCAGCTTGCATTTCTGGAAATTCTCTGTCAATATACTGCTGCAACTGTTTTTGAATTATCTTCAGTAAGATTTTACTTGCATGCAATATTAATGATATTGTTCGATAATTTCCACATTCTGTGGAATCACTTTTCTTTGGAATAATACAAATGTGGATCTCTTCCAGTCAGTTGGTGAGGTAGCTATCTTCCAAATCTCTTGGCATAACTGAGTGAGTGCCGCCAACAGGGCATTCATTTGTTGAAACATCTCAGTGGGAATTCTGTCAATTTCTGGAGCCTTGTTCTTCGCCAATTCTTTCAGTGCAGCTTTGACTTCTTTCAATACCATTGTTTTTGAACATATGCTATCTCCTGAAATGGATGAAGATTGACCAGTTCTTTTTGGTACAGTGACTTTGTGTATTCCTTCCATCTTCTTTTGAGGCTTCCTGCATCATTCAATATTTTGCCCATACAGTCTTTCAATATTGCAACTTGAGGCTTAAAATATTTCCTCAGTTATTTCAGCTTGAGAAATGCCAAATGTGTTCTTCGCTTTTCATTTTCTAACTCCAGGTCTTTTCACATTTCATTATAGTAATTGGCTTTGTGTTCTTGAGCTGCTCTTTGGAATGTTCTGTTCAGTACTTTTGTCTTGTCATTTTCTTCCATTTGCTTTAGCTACCTTCACTCAAGGGCAAGTTTCAGAGTCTCTTCTCACATCCATTTTGGTCTTTTCTTTCTTTCTCATATTTTTAATGACCTCTTGGTTTCTTCATGGATAATGCTCTTGATGGCATGCCACAATTCTTCTGGTTTTCGGTCACTGATGTTCAGTACACCAAATCTGTTCTTTTGATGGTCTCTAAATTCAGGAGGGATATATTCAAGGTCATATTTGGGCTCTTATGGATATGTTTTAATTGTCTTCAACTTCAAGTTGAACTTACATATGTACAGTTGATGGTCTTCTCCACAATCATCTCCTGGCCTAGTTTTGGCTGAAGATATTGAACTTGTCCATCGCCTCTTGCCATAGATGTAGTCAATCTGATTCCTGTGTACTTCATCTGGTGAAGTCCACATGTATAGCTGCCGTTTGTGTTGTTGACAAAAGGTATTTGCAATTAATAAGTTGTTGGCCTTGCAAAATTCTATGATGAGATCTCCAGTGTTATTTCTGTCACCAAGCCCAAATTTTCTAACTACCAGTGATTCTTCTTTGTTTCCAACTTTTGCATTCCAATCACCAATGATAAGCAACACACCATGATTGCATGTTTGGTCAATTTCAGACTGTAGATGTTGATAAAAATCTTCAATTTCTTCATCTTTGACTTTGGTGGTTGGTGCATAAATTTGAATGATAATCATATTAACTGGTCTTCCTTGTAGGTAAATGGATATTATACTATGGTTGACAACATTGTACTTCAGGAAAAATCTTGCAACATTCTTGGTGATGATGAATGCTATGCTATTCCTATTTAAATTGTTATTCCCAGCATAGTAAATCATATGGTTGCCTGATTCAAAATGGCCAAAGCCAGTCCAACTCAGCTTACTAATACCTAGCATATCAATCTTTATGCATTTCATTTCATTTTTTGACAACTTCCATTTTCCTAGATTCATACTTTATACATTCCATGTTTCAATTATTAATGAATGTTTGCAGCTGTTTCTCCTCAATTTGAATTGTGCCATGTCAGCAAATGGAGGTCCCAAAAGTTTTACTTTATCCATATCAGTAAGGTTGGTTTTACTATGATGATGCCGCTATTTCCCAGTCATATTTTAAGAGCCCTCCAACCTAAGGAGCTCATCCTCCAGCACTGTATTGGACAATGTTTCCAAACTACTCACAAAATTGCCCCATAATGTATCAGATAGTGTTTTTCTGCTATAGATAAGGTTTTCACTGGCCAATTTTTGAAAAGTGGATGGTCTCCTCCTTCTTCCCAGTCTTTTTTAGTCTGTAAGTTGCATTAAAACCTGTGTACCATGTGCAACTCTGCTGGCCTATGAAGCACCAGTGGCATAGCCTGAAGCCTCAAAGCAACATACAAGCCCCACAGGGTGACAAACTGACAGATATGTTTATGTTCCTTAGCTGCTGGAAACCTCTGCACCCTCCCTTTACCTAATTCTTACCTGGAACCTGCCTCTTTGTGGTCTCTGGCTGCTCCTTCCCTCTCCTGGCTCTAGGGAGCTTGCTGCCTAGCCTTGCCTCTTGCCCCTTTTTACCTGGATATCCTGTCTTCTTTTCCCTAGGTCACTGGCCTCTCCTGCTCCCTCCCTTTCCTGGATACCCTGCTGTTCCAAAGGTCCACAGCCACTCCTGCTCCCCCCCTTTCCTAGATCTAGGGGGCTTGGGGCCTAGCCTTGTCTCCTGCCCCATTTATATAGCCAATTTCTCATTTGCCCATCCCCATAAAGCCAGTACTCTGAGGACACAAGCATATTCTTTTCTCTGGAGAATCTTCTGTTCTACTTGGAAACTTTGGGCATCTGCATTCATAAACAAGCAAAGTCCAGCCCAGTGTAAACCTTCAAATTGCAGCAACTTAACACCAGCTCAGTGTCAGACATCTTCTTCTTTATTTGAATGGGTTCTGGTCAGCTCAGCCCTAGCCATCCCAGCTAGGTTATGGGTACCAGCTGCCAAGTTTGGGAGTCACATTCCTCCCTTTATTTCAGACTGGCCAGAACCCTCTCTCTCTCTCATCCTTAGTCCTCAAGGACTAATTCAATGCCCATAGACTCCACACGGCTCCTTGCACTTCAGACCAGCCATCATTTCCTCTCATCTCTAGCCTCCATGGCCTAGGTCAAAGAGCACCATACTCAGTCCATTCCTTCATTTCTGCACTTCCCCCATTTCCACTCTTCAACTGGACCCAGGTGGTCACCAAAAAGCAGCATACAAGGCCATCTACTCATCAGCATCCTTTAACTTCCAGTCCTGGAAGGGTTTTCTCTCATACTCCATGACTTTCCTGCCTTGATGCATCCAAAGCCTAACTGCTTGCTGGACATTTTTTTCCTGTAAGTCCTGTCTTCAAATGCAAATCTTCTAGTAGTTCTAGGTCTTTCCTAATGAAGATTTCCTCACTCAGCAGGTTCTGGGTGGAGCTGAGGTTTTCTGCCTAAACCTCCTATGCTCTACACAGAGGGTTTGAAACAAAAGCCTGTGTTTCTTCTGGGCAAATTTGATTTTCCCTTTTAACATATCCAATCTAGTATTGGCTGAGGTGGACTTATACACTCTATGTTATCCATAGCCATAATAATTTCTAATGTACAAATAGGTAAGAGAACATTCAATACTCATAGTACATTTCAGATAAACACATAATCTGAAACATATAATCCTATTTAAGACATTCCAATTTCATCTCTTCACCTTGAATCTTTCCATTCTATGTGTATGGCCTTCACCCTTTGGCTTGATGTAACCAAAAGCCCTACCTCTGGATCAATAATCTCCTTTAATTGGCCTGGCTTTTTAAAAGGCCTCAGGAGTTTCTCCCGTGAGCCGCAGCATAATGTCTCTATATTCTGCTATTACAGGTAACATCAACTAAAGTAATCATCTAAGAATCCAAAGTTTCACTTTCCAGTCCTCTTCCTTCCTTCTTTTACAAAGTCTCATTCTTCTATGAGTCTGGAGCCACTGCAATGAATCCTGATTCTAGTACCAACTGCTAAAGGGACTGGGAGGTGGCATCTTCTGGTATAGTGCCTAAAGCATTTGACTGCTAACCAGAAGGGAGGCAGTTCAAACCCACAAGCTACTTATCAGAAGGAAGGTTGGTCAATCTACTTCCATAGTGATACCACCTCAGAAACCCAAGGAGGAGTCACTATGAGTTGGATCCAACTCAACGGTAGTGAGCTTGGTTTTTGATTAACTACACAAGAGGAAAACAGAATCACTATCAGCAACACAAGGCCTATTCCTATGAGGGCAGACATGCTACTACCCCTCCAGCTGTCTTCTCAACCTTGATCCCAACCATTCCTCCTGCAGCACCACCACCCCTTTGCTGGGTTCAATAATTCACTGCAGTGACCACACAGAACTCACAAATTATGGGATTTATTAGGGAAGCAACAGGCTATAATTTAAGTTCATTGATGTGCTTAACATATAGCTCTTTGATCAGGACAATCTCCCCTCTACTGTATCCTTAAACATGTCTCTCTGGTCCTTGGCCTTCCAGTCTGGCCTCTGTCTTTGTGGGCCACATAAGCCTGCTTCCCCATCTCATGCCTCAGTGATGCATCTCTCTCATCCGGGAGTATCTCTAAGTCAGGCATCTCTCTCAGCCAGCAGTGAGATTCCCCTCTGCCTCTAAGAGGGCTCATTTTAAGTCTGGCAGAAAGGCAAAAGTAACAAATCCCAACATCAGAGTTGTACACACCTGAGAGAGAGTGAACTTTCCCAGAAGATAATTTTGTGCTTCTCCAACAGAAACACCCCAGGTGGATGACTTTAACAATCAGGAGTTTAAAAGCAGCTATTCAGTTGCTCACAACAAATTTCACCATGGAGTTAATTGCCAGTCTTATAGGAAATAGTTACAACCAGCTGCCCAGACAAATTGACAGGCATTTTCATTGTTCCACCTAGTAATCTGGTGGGTGTTACAAAGACTATGGCTAGAAAAGCCATACCATGCCACTCAGTGCACTGCAGTAGGTTACCAGGCAAGGGAGGGAAAATTTTGGACTAGTTAGGGGGTCTCATGTTGATTTGAGTGAGGAGAGGGATGGTATGGAAAGAGTCTGTGACCAGTGTGATGACATTGGGGAAAAGAAGAACACTGAAATGTGTACAAAAGATATAGATAACAGAGGCAAATATAAGTATATGCACAATGTTGCATTGCCAGTAATATCAAACACCAGGCTAACGATAATTGCATAGACAGCTGAGAAGATCAGATAGGGGTCAGCAAACAAGAATAAACCTTACACAGAGGATAGATTTAGCTGAAGATAATCTTACATATGCACTTGTGCTACAAAATTAGCCACACACATTACAAAAGCAACTGAAGACAGAGTTGGAGTAACTTCTCAGAGATAACCAAACACCTTGAAAGAGAGAATCACCTGTTCCACCAACTCAGGATCATAGTCTTGGGGAACACCAAGCTCAACTGGCACAGCATAGTACATAAACATTTTGTTCCACAATATACTTTGGTGAGTAGAGACTGAGGTCTTAATAGCTTTTGAGTGACCATCTAATATGAAACTATTGGTCTCCTCTCATCTGAAGCAAAGAAGAGTCACAAAAATCAAAGGGATCTGGAAACAATTAGTTCAAGGATAAGATGGACCCTGAGACCAGAAGAACTAAATGGTGCCCAGCTACCAATGGCAACTGCTCAGAAAGGGATCAAAACTGGAGATCCTGGATAGAGTGGGAGGGAAAATGAGGAACAAAATTCAAAAACATAAAAATGACCAGAATTACTAGTTGCATAGAGTCTGGTGGAACCCCCAAGACTATGGCCCCATATTATCCTTTGGGTGTAGAATTGGACTCACTCCCATGGATTGGCTCTCAGTCCAACAATAGAAATAACCACATGCAAAACACTTAACACAGGGTGATGCATGCACATACTCTAGAGAAATATACCCCTTAGAGCAATTGGCCATGGGGCACCAGAGGAACATAATCTACATAGTGTGAAAGCTGGACAGACAGGAGTGCATAGTTAAGAAGGGCACAGGGAGTGGGTAGTCACAAGGAAGGGACAGGAGGAGAGTTTATTAGAGTCAGGTATAGTAATCAGGGCATGAAATTAACATGAACTGTTGAATATAAAACAAATTGGCTCTGTAAATTTGCACCCAAAGCACAATAACATTTTTAAAACAAAACAGCTTTTTTGACACTTTAAAGATGTCTTTTGCAGCAGATTTCCCCAAAGCAATGTATCATTTTACTTCATGGGCATTGTTTATATGTACAAGTAAAAGGAAAACTTTGACAAACTCAATACTGTTTTCACTTATCATAATGTTCCTTATTGGTCTGGTTGTAGGTATATATATATATATATATATATATATATATATATATATATGTTGAAGTATAATCTATTCTGAAGGCTGTAGCCTTTGATCATTACCAGTGAGTGCATCAAGTCTTCTTTACTTTCAGCAAGCAAGATATTGTTATCTGTATATTGCAGGTTGTTAGTGAAACTTCTTCCAATTCTGGTGCCATATTCTTCTTTATATGCAGACAGATTGAATAAGTACAGTGAAAGGATACAACCCTGATGCCCACCTTCCCTGATTTTAAACCACGTAGTATTGCCTTCTTCTGTGCAAACAACTCCCTCTTGGTCTATGTACAGGTTCCACATAGTCACAATTAAGTATTTTAGAATTCCCATTCTTCTCAATGTTATCCATAGTTGGTTTGATCCACACAGTCAAATGTCTTTGCATAGTCAATAAAACAGGTGAATTTTTTATGGAATTCTCTGCTTTCAGCCAAGATCCATCTGATGCCAGGAATAATATCCTTTTTCCACATCCTTTTCTGAATCTGACTTGAATTTATGGCCATTTTTCATCAATGCACTGCTGAAAAAAATTTAATTATCTTCAGCAAAAGTTTACTTAAGTGTGATATTAATGATTCAATATTTTCCACATTCCATATGGTCACTTTTCATTTGAAATGGCACAAACATGGATTTCTCCCCATTCAGTTTGCTAGGTAGTTTTCTTGGCATGAATTAGTGTGCACTTCCAGCATTGCATCTGATGGTTGAAATCACGCAACCGGTATTTTGTTAATCCTTCGGGTCTTGATTTTTCTCAAAGCTTCTGGAAAGCCTGGATTGCTTCCTTCAGTACCATCAGTTCTTGAATATATGTTATCTCCTGAAATGGTTGAACATTGACCTGTTATTTTTATTATAGTAATTCTGTGTATTCCTTCCATCTTCTTTCGATGATTCTTGCATCATTCAGTATTTTGTCCATAGAATTCGTCAGTATTGCAACTGGAGGCTACATTTTTTCTTCAATTCTTTCAACCTGAGAAATGCCAAGCATGCTCTTCCCCTTCATTTTCTAGTCATCTTAGTTGGGGGTTGCTATGTGTGGGAATCAATTC
>NW_006922499.1:69679-92404 GCF_000298275.1 Orycteropus afer afer | reverse complement strand
TGACATGGTGGCTGTGATGATGGGCTCAAGTATAGCAGGGATTGTGGGGCTGGCGCGGGATCGGGCAGTGTTTCGTTCTGCTGTGCATGGGGTTGCTATGAGTTGGAAATTACTCGATGGCACTTAACAACAAAAACAACAACATGTATGTATTATTATAGAAATTCAAGGTTGTTTTTACAGTAGCAGTGTAATATGTTTTAAAATCAGTAGTGTAAGTCCTCCTACTTTGTTCTTCTCTTTGAACATTGCTTTAAGTATCTGTGACCTCTTGCTATTCTAAAATAAAGTTAAGGGTTGGTGTCACCATTTCTGTAAAGACACTGTTGGAATTATGATTAGGATAGCATGATAGTGTTGAAATATTAGTCATAGTAAGTCTTATTAATGTTAAATATTATAAGCTCAATATTAAGTCTTCCTGTCCATGAACACAGAGGCTCTTTCCATTTATATGTTGTTGTTTTTATGTGCCGTCGAGTTGGACCTGACTCATAGCAACCCCTCCTTGGGTTTCTGAGGCAGTATCACTATGGAAGTAGATTGCCCAACCTTCCTTCAGAGGAGTGGCTGGTGGGTTTGAACCACCAACCTTCTGGTAGCAGTCAAGCGACTTAGGCTTTACTCTACCAGAGCTCCTTCCATTTATATGTGTTTTTTAATGTCTTTTAGCAGTGCTTTATTTCTTTGATTGTGTATGTTTTTTTACATTTGTGTTTAATTCTTATTTTATCACATGGATGCTATGGAATATAGAATTGTTTCCCTAATTTCTCTTTCATATTTTTCATTTCTGATGTATAGAAACCCAGCTGATTTTACTTTTAAATTTTGTACCCTGGAACTTTGCTTTAGAAGCTTTTTTTTTTTTTTTTTAATTATGATCTGAATGAAAGTTTTCCATTTAGCAATTCTTAGACATTTTGTTTTGTGAAATGGAATGCTATCCCACAATGTAACTGCACTTTTCACAATTCCTCCCTCTGCTTACCATTTCTTTTCATCTTTTCCTGCCTTCTGACCTTTGTTCTCAGCAAATGCTGCCCTTTCAACCTCAAGTGATGAATAATGCTAATGAGTGTGTATCTTCTTAGTGTTATCGTTCACTTAATAAGCCTGTCTATCACTTGGCTGAAAGTTGAGCAACAAGGAAAGGTTCAGTTCTAGGCTTGAAGTATTTCTAAGAGCCAGTTTCAGGGATTCCACCAGTCTCTAACAAACCAATAAGCCAAGTCTTTTTTATGGTTTCTTCCACATTGTTCTCCCATTTTATCCAGCACCTCCTATTGAGATACTTTTCAGAGCAATCAGCAGTGGCAGCCAGGCACCATCCACATTTTCTGGGATCATGGTTGTGGAGGCTGGGGTTCTTGTGGCCCAGCTGATCTTCGGTCAAATGATTCCCTTGAATCCTTGATTTTCTTCACTCTCCTTTGCTCAGATGGAAAGAGACCAATAGTTGATCTTCAGATGGCCTCTCACAAGCTTTAAGACCCCAGGCACTACTCACCACGGTAGGATGTAGGACATTGCCTTTGTGAACTAAGTTATGCCAATATACCTTAGTGTCCCTTGAGACTATGGTCCTGAGCCCCCAGGGTCAGTGACACTTTCCTTCAAGGTGTTTGGTTGTGGCTAAGAAGTTTTCATAACTTTCCCACTCTACTACATTCATGAATATATTTGCAGAACATATCAATGCATAGGTAGAAATAGCCTTGTCAAAACTGTATATATACATGGCTGTAGGCCCATTTGCCTTCCCAGCATGTTCAACTTGAGTGTCCATCTGTGTATCCACTCATAGACTATTGTCGTTTTGTATTGTAGGACTGCACATGCAGTAGTATTTATATTTGTTGCCTTTAACTCTTGTGCTCCACCCAGTGTTTTCCTTGCCTTGATTATTATTTTTTTTTTTCTGACCTCCTTCTTATTATATGCTGCCTTTCCTTTCATCCAAGTTAATATGTGTCAGCCCTCCAGTTAGTAACTTATCTTCTCTTACCCCAACATCACCTGGTAAATTTCCAAGAATGATTCTTTCTGTGTGTAAACCTTTTCTTGACTATTTATAGTAGTAGTCTTACACAATATTGTCCTTTTGTGATTAACTTATTTCACTCAGTATAATGTTCTCTATGTTTATCCACATTATAAGGTGTTTCACAGATTCATCATTTTTCTTTAATGTTACATGGTACCTCATTTTGTACATATACCATGGTTTATTTATTCCTTCCTCCATTATAGGCACTTGTTTCCATTTTTTTTTTTAATTGTAAGTAATGCTATGATGAGCATGAATGTACATGTATCTGTTTGTGTAATGGCTCTGATTTCTGTAGAATATATACCTAATAGTAGGAATGCTGCATCTTACAGTATTTTTATTTCTTAAAGTTTAAGGAAGCCCCACACTGTTTTCTACCATTTTATAATACCACCAACAGTGTATGAGGGTTCCAGCCTCTCCACACCCTTGCCAGCATTCCTTGTTTTCTGTTTTTTTGAACTTTGTTGGAGTGAGATGATATCTCACTGTGATTTTAATTTGCATCTCTCTGATGACTAATGAAGGATCTCTGGTGGCACTAAGGGGCAGTTCTAATCCATCAAATGCCATTGCTATAAATCAGAATTGATTTGACAGCACCCACTGACCTGGTTAGCAGTCAAATGTCTTATCCATTATACCACAACTAAGGAGCTCTGGTGGCTCTGTGGTTAAAGGATGGGGCTGGTAACCAAAAGGTTGGTGGTTTGAATTCATCAGCTGCTCTGAGGGAGAAAGAGAGAAAGTCTGCTTCCATAAGGGTTTACAGGCTTTGATACCCAATGCAGCAGTTTTTTTCTCTGTTACTATGAGGAAATGACTCGATGGCAGAGGGTAGGAGTGACTAATGATCACATTTCTTCATGTGTTTGTTAGCTGCCTGAATGCCTTCTTTAGTGGAATTCTGTGCATGTCCTTTGTCCATTTTTAAATTAGATTGCTTGTGTTTTTGTTGTTGAGATGTTGGAGTTTTCCATAAATTTTAGAGATTAATGTCTTCTCAAATACGGTGTTTCCCACTCTGTCAGTTCTCTTTGAATTCTTTTTTGGTGCAGTCGTTCAATGTACATAAGTGTGAAAATTTTAGGAGGTCCCAGTTGTCTAGTTTTTCTTCTGCTGTATATACATTTTTAATTATATTTGAAAGTATAATTATGCCAAGTGTTAGGACCCCTAAATTTGCCTTTATTTTTCTTTGATGATCTTTAAAATTTTAGGTTTTACACTTAGGTCTTTCATCCATCTTGAATTAGTTTTGTGTGTGGTCAAGATATGGATCCTAATTCATTTTTCTGAAAATGAATATACAGCTTTGCCAGTTTTGTTAAAGATACTATCTCTTCCTCATGTAATGGGTTTTGGTCCTTTGTCAAATACCAGCTGTGTAAAAGTGGATGGATTTATTTCTGGGTTGTCAATTCTGTTCTATTGGTCTATGTGTCTGTTATTCTCTCAGTACCAGGTTGTTTTGACTATGTGGCTCTATGATAGATTTTGAGATTAGGAAGTGAGAGGCCACCTCCTTTTTTCTTTAATAGTGCATTGCTTATCCAATGTCTCTTTCCTTTCCATACAAAGGTGATAATTACTGTTCTCATCTCTTTAAAGAAGATGATGAATATGAATTGGGATTGTATTATGTCTGTAGATTCCTTTGGGTAGTGTTGACATTTTCACAATGCTAAGTCTTCCATTCCATGAGTTTATGTTCTTCCATTTATTTATTTATTTGGGGTGGTGGTGGTGGTGGTTCTTATAGTAGTGTTTTGTAGTTTTTTTTGTATAGGTCTTCTGTGCACTGGTTAGATTTATTCCTAAGTACTTAATCTTTTAGGTGGTTATTGTAAATGGTATTGTTTTCCTGACTTTCTTTTTACAGTTCTTTTTTAGTGTAGAGAAATCTAAATGATTTTTGTATGTTGATTTTGTACCCCGCCACTTTGGTGAATGCTTCTGCTAGTTCCAGTAGTTCTCTTGTTGAGTCTCTACGATTTTCTATGTATAGGATCATATCATTTGCAATCAGAGATAGTTTGCCTTCTTTGCTAATTTAGATGCCTTTTATTTACTTTTCTTGCTTCACTGATTTGGCTAGTATTTCCAATACAATTCTGAATACGAGTAATGATAAAGAACACTCTTGTGGTTTCCTGTTTTCAAGAGGAATGTTTTTGGTCTCTCTCTGCTAAGAACAATGTTGGGTGTTGGTTTGGAGTATATGCCCTTTATTATGTTGAGGATTTTCCCTTGGACAATTATTTTAATGACTGTTTTTATCAAGAATAGGTGTTGGATTTTGTCAAAAGCCTTTTCTGTATCAATTGATATGATCAGGCTTTTGTTTTTCCCCTGTTTGTTTTACTTATGTGATGGATTACATTGATTACTTTTCTAATGTTGAACAATCCTTGCACAAAAGGTATTAGTCCCATTTGGTTATATTGAATTATTTTTTTGATATGTTATTGCATTCTATTTGCTAGGATTTTGTTGAGAATTTTTCCATCCATATTCAGAGGGACCTTAGTCTATAATTTCCTTTTTAAGTGATTTTTTTGCCTAGTTTTGATATCAGAGTTATGCTTGCTTCACAGAATGAGTTTAAGTGTCTTCCAGCACTTTCTACATTCTGGAATAATTTTAATAGAATTGGTATCAGCTCTTGTCTGAAGGTTTAGTAGAATTTGCCAGTGAATCTGTCTAGTCCAGGAAATTTTATTGCTGGGAGCTTTTTTTTTTTTTTAATATAATCTTTTCAATTTATTCTTTTGTGATGAAGCTGTCAAATTTTCTACCTCAGATTGTGCTAGTTTGGATAGGTAGTGTTTTTCTAGAAATTTGTCCATTTCTTCAAGGTTTTCAAATTTGTTGGGGTACATTTCTTCGTAGTACCCTGATACTATACTTTTTATTTTAGTAGCTTCTGTTGTCATATTGCCTGATTAATTTTTTATTTGTATTATTTGAATTTTTTCCATTGTTGTTTGCCAATAGTTGGCCAATTTTATTAAACTTTTAAAAAATCATCTTTATCATGTTGATTTTATTAATTTTCTGTTTCATTTATTTCTACTTTAATCTTTAATATTCCTTTCTTCTGGGGATGTCAGGATAAGGTGTTGATTTTGATTCTTCCCTCTTTTTAAATATGTGTGCTTATTGTTATAAATTGTCCTGTGAGCACAGCTTTTAGTGTGCCCAAAAGATGTTGGTATGTTATGTTTTCATTCCCATTTAATTGAAATTTTTTTTATTTCATTTTTAATTTCTTCTATTACCCAACAGTTTTTAAGCAGAGTGTTATTCAGTTCTCACATATCCCCGCCCCCCACCTTGGTCTTCCTGTTGTTGAATTCTAATTTTATAGCTTTGTGATCTGTGGAGATGCTTTCTAGTACTTGATACTTTTAATTTATTGATGATTGCTTTGTGGCTTAACATATGGTCTTGTCTGACTAATATTCCATGTGCACTGGAAAAGAAAGTATATTGTGCTTTGTTTGTTGCAGTGTCCTGTATACATCTATGATGTCCAGTTAGTTGACTGTGTTATTTAGATCTTCTATATTTCTTCAAATTCTTTCTAGTTCTGTCATTCCTCAAAAGTGGCATATTAAAATACTCTAATAATTTTGTGGAGCTATCTGTTTCTCTTGCATTTCTGCTAAAGTTTGATATATGTATCCTGGAGCACTTTCAGTGGGTTCATAGCCATTATTATGGTTATGTCCTCTTGTTTGATTGAGCCTTTAATCATTATATGTTTCCTTGTCTATTTTGTTGGTTTTGCTTTGAAATCTATTTATCAGAAAATAATATTGCATCCTGGTCTAAATGGTTGCAATTTGTTTAATTTTTGTGTTCCAGTCCTCACTTTTTTAGCTTATTTTTGTCTTTGCATGTAAAATGTTTGCAGCTGTTTCTCCTCAATTCGAGTCATGCCACATCAGCAAATGGAGTTCTCAAAAACTTTACCTTCTCCATATCAGTAAGGCTGGTTCTAGTCTAATGATGAAACTCTTTCCCAGTCCTATTTTGAGAGCCTTCTGACCTAAGTAGCTTATCCTCCTGCACTGTATTGGTCAGTGTTTCCAGGCTATTCATTAAGTTGCACAGTAACATATCAGACAGTGTTTCTCTGCTATTCATAAGGTTTTTCCTGGCCAATTCTTTGATAACTAGATGGCCTCTTCCTTCTTCCTAGTCTGTCTCAGTCTGTAAGCTGTGTTGAAACCTGTGCAGCATTTGCAACCCTGCTGTATTTGAGACACCAGTGGCATAGCTTCAAGCTCCACAGCAACAAGCCACCACAGTAGGACAAACTGACAGATAAGCTTGTCTTCCTTAGCATTAGTGAGCTGAAATGAACTGTTTTTGGCCATTCTGAATCAGACAACCATGTGGGCTACTATGCTGGAAATGACAACTTGAAGAGGAATGGTGTGGTGTTCATCATCACAAAGGATGTTTCAAAATCTGTCCTGAAGTACAATGCTGTCAGTGATAGGATAATATCTATATGCCTACAATGAAGACCAGTTAATATGACTATCATTCAAATTGATTCACCAATCACCAAAGCAAAAGATGTTGAAACTGAAGATTTTTATCTATTTCTGTAGTCTGAAATTGACTTAACGTGCAATCAGGATATGTTAATTATCACTAGTGACTGGAATGCAAAAGTTGGAAACAAAGAATCACCAGTAGTTAGAAAATTTGGCCTTGGTGACAGAAATAATGTTGGAAATTGCATGATAGAATTTTGCAAGACCAACAATTTATTCATTGCGAATACTTTTTTTCAACAACACAAACAATGGCTATACATGTGGACTTCAGCAAATGGAATACACAGGAATCAGATTCACTACATCCATGGCAAGAGGCAATGGAAAAGCTCAGTATCTTCAGCCAAAACCAGCCCAGGAGCTGATTGTGGAGCAGACCATCAATTGCTCATATGCAAGTTCAACTTGAAGTTAAAGACAATTTTAAAAAGTCCATGAGAGCCAAAATATGGTCTTGAATATATCCCTCCTGAATTTAGAGACCATCTACGAATAGATTTGATGCATTGAATACCAATGACCAAAAAGCAGAAAAATTGTGGGATGACATCAAGAACATCATCCATGAAAAAAGCAAGAGGTCACTAAAAACACAAGAAAAGAAGAAAAGACCAAAATGAATGAGAGAAGAGACTCTGAAACTTGCCCTGGAGTGAAGAATAGTTAAAGCAAATGGAGGAAATGACAAGATAAAAGAGCTGAACAGAAGATTTCAAAGAGTAGCTCAAGCAGACAAAGCCAATTACTATAATGAAATGTGCAAAGGCTTGGAGTTAGAAAACCAAAAGGGAAGAACATGTTCAACATTTCTCAAACTGAAAGAACTGAGGAAAAAATTTAAGCCTTGAGTTGCAATATTGAAAGATTCTAAGGGCAAAATATTGAATGATGCAGGAAACATCAAAAGAAGATGGAAGGAATACATAGTCACTGTATCAAAAAGAACTGGTAGATCGTCATCAATTTTAAGAGGTCGCATAAGATCAAGAAGCAATGGTACTGAAGGAAGAAGTTGAAGACTCACTGAGGAATTGGTGAAGAACAAGGTTCCAGGAACTGATGGAATACCCATTGAGATGTTTCAGCAAACAGATGTCCTGCTAGAGGCACTCACCTGGCTATATCAAGGGATTTGGAAGTCAGATACCTGGCCAACTGACCAGAAGAGATCCATATTTGTATCCTTTCCAAAGAAAGGTGATCCCACAGAATGCGGAATTTATTGAACAATATCATTAATATCTCATGCAAGTAAGATCTTACTGAAGATAACTCAAAAATGTTTGCAGCAGTATATTAACAGAGAATTTCCAGAGGTACTAGGAGCTCTGGTAGCATAGTGCCTAAGGCACTTGACTGCTAACCAGAAGGATGGCGGTTCAAACCCACCAGCCACTCCTTAGAAGGAAGGTTGGGCAATCCTACTTCCGTAGTAATACTGCCTCGGAAACCCAAGGAGGGGTCGCTATGAGTCGGGGCCGACTCGATGGCAAATAACAACAACAACAACTCCAGAGGTACAAGCTGAATTCAGAAGAGGACGTGGAACAAGGGATATCACAGTTGCTGTCAGATGGATCTTGGCTCAAGGCAAAGAATACCAGAAAGATGTTTACTTGTGTTTTATTGACTATGCAAAGACATTTGATTGTGTGGATCATAACAAATTGTGAATGACATTGAGAAGAATGGGAATTCCAGAACACTTGATTGTGCTCATGAGGAACCTGTATATTGACCAGGAGACTGTTGTTTGAACAGAATAAGGGGCACTGCATGGTTTAAAATCAAGGGACTGAGTCAGGGTTGTATCCATTCACCATACTTATTCAATCTGTATGCTGAGCAAATAATCTGAGAAGCTTGACTATATGAAGAACGTGGTGTCAAGATTGGAGGAAGAATCCTTAACAACCTGTGATACACTGACAACACAACTTTACTTGCTGAAAGTGAGGATGACTTGAGGCACTTACTGATGAAGATTGAAGAATACAGTCTGCAGTATGGATTGCATCTCATTATAAAGAAAACAAAAATTCTCACAATTAGATCTATAAGCAGCATCATGATAAGTGGAGAAAAGATTGAAGTTGTCAAAGACTTTACATTGCTTGATTCTGCAATCAACATCAATGGAGGCAGCAGTAAGGACATCAGATGATGTATAGCACTGAGCAACTTGGCTGCAAGGGACCTCTTTCAAGTGCTGAGGAGCAAAAATGTCTCCTTGAGAACTAAGGTGCACCTGACACAAGCCCAGATATTTTCAATTGCCTTGTATGCATGTGAGAGCTGGACAATTAATAAGGAAGGTTGGAGAAAAATTGATGCTTTTGAGTTGTGGTGCTGGTGAAGAATGCTAAAAATATCATGGACTGCTAAAAGAAATAACAGATCTGTCCTGGAGGACATGCAGCCAGAATGCTCCTTGGAAGTGAGAATGACCAGACTTTGTCTCACGTATTTTGGTCTTGTTCTCAGAAGGGACCATTCCCTGGAGAAGGATGTCATGCCTTCAGTGAGATGAGTTGACACAGTGGCTGCAACCATGGGCTCAAATATAGCAAGAATCTTGGAGCTGGCATGGGACTGGGCAATGTTTCATTTTGCTTTGCATAGGGTCCCTATGAGTCAGACATGACTCGATGACACCTAACAACAACAATGTAAAATATGTCTCTTTTAGACAGGGTATTAAGGGGTCATACTTTTTATCCATTCTCACTGCTTCTTGATTAGGTCATTTAATCCAATTACATTTAGTGTAATTATCAATGGGTATGAATATACTGCTGTCATTTTGCTGTTTGTTTGTGTGTGTGTGTGTGTGTGTGTGTGTAGTGTTTATGTTTTTTTTTTGTTCAATATGTTCTGTTCTTAGTTCATTTTGTTTATAAATTTTCTTATTTCATTTTTTTACTATTTTAGTGTTACTGAGACTTTATGACTTTCTTTTTGATTAAAAGTTTGTTTGTTTGTTTGTTTTTAATTTTCTGTGAGGCTACCCTGTAATTTATTATTATTGTCTAAAGCTGAAAACACTTTATTCTACCTTGTCGTCATCATGACTTCCTCTCTATTTGGAAGTTTTGTAACTACATCTTTATTCCCCACATTTTGCTTCATACATGTCATCATTTACAAATTTATAACTCTTTTTCTCTATTTTCATTCTTGGCAGTTTATTTTACTCTTTATACTTCCAAATTTGGATGCATTTCTGGGTAATTTTGTTGTGTCCTTAATCTCTAGTTTCTGTCTACCATTGTTGGTTCTCTGTTTGACACACTCCCTTTTTATTTCTTGTAAGTTGGTCTGGTATTTACAAATTTCCTTAATTTCCCTTTATATGAATTCCTTCATTTCTATTTATTTTCAGACTTTTTCATTTATTATTTTTTTTGACTATTCATCTAACAGTTAGTATTAAGAAATTTGTCTTCAATATTTTTAATTCTGTCTTCAATTTGTTCAGTTCTAGTTTTTGCCTTTCCAATGCATTATCTATTTTGAAATATTAGTATTAATCTTTTGGATTTCTATTTGCTGTTTTCATATGTTTTCTAATTTTCCATTTATTTTGTCAATTTTTTGCTGTGTCATTTTTTGTGAATTCCTCTAATGTTTCATCCTTGTTTTCCTTGATTTTCTCTGTGGTTCCCTACAACTTTTGGTCAATCTATCAAAGGTATCTAAATGTAATTTTTTGAATTACTTACTGGGTTGTTCCAATAGCATTTCTTCCTCTGGAAGATATTCTGGCCTTGTACTTTGATCACTTGTTGAGCCATGTTTCCTTGTGTGTGAGATCTGAAGTTGTCTGTTGTCTCCAAGACATTATAGTGTTATTGTATTAATTTGTTCATTGTACCTTGGTTTGTCTGACCCAGATTTTTGCTTTGTGTTGTTTCAATATCTTTAAGCAATAGGGCAGGCATGTTACTATGGTTGCTAGTTTGGCAGCACTGGGGTGATCAAGGTCTAACTCCTGGTGAATTTGGTAGTAGGTGGAAGTATTGGCATGAGTCTCTGAGTGTTGATCATGCAGAGCAGCTGAAGGCCAGTTGGGAGGATGTTGGCCACATCTGTCATTGATCCATTCATGCTGGAGTAGGTAGTAGCACTTATCCAAGTGATGGGGCAGTAGGTGTGTTGGGTATGGCTGGGAAGGGATTCTGGTTCCTGACTGCTTGTAAAAGATAGAAATAAAAGGAAAATTTGAGGGTGGAGAGATTAATAAAAGGAAAAAAGCAAGGGAAGGAGTAGAGTGGAGACCTAAGAATAATGAAAAGGAGTAAAAATGAAAGAGAAAAGGAAGAAAAATTAATAGATGAGGCACAGTCCTGGAACAAACAAGAGGCACCATACATAGTTATGGGAAAAATGTGGTGCTCAACCTATGAGAACATGTGCTGCTGAATATTGAGTGTTGGGGTTGGCACTACCGAATGTGGAGTGGTGGAGGGCAGAACAATCCTTTCAGCAAGATCAATTTAAAGAAGAAGGAGGAGGAGGAGGAGGAGGAGGATAAGAAGAAGAAGAGGAAGATGAAGAGGAAGAAGGAGAGGAAGAAGGAGAGGAGCAGGAGGAGGAGGAGGAAGAAGAAGAAGAAGAAGAAGAAGAAGAAGAAGAAGAAGAAGAAGAAGAAGGATAAGAAGAAGAAAATAAAAATGGAGGGAAGAGTAAGAAAATTAAAAAAAAAAAAAAAGGGAGAAGAGGGTGGAACCAAGAAGAAAGAAAGAAAAAAAAAAAAAAGAAGAAAGACAATAACATGAAATGAAATGAAACCTAGCACAAGTTAACCAACAAGTATAGCTAAAGGAATGCAATGCAAAGCTCACCCTTGGAGAATGTGCACCACTATCCATGGAGGGGTGGGTGCAGGCACTGTTGATCATGCAGGAAGCAGGCAATTGCTCCATAGACATAAAAGGGGGAGGGGGTTGGGGAGGAAAGGGGAGGAAAAAAAGACAAGAAAAAGGGAAAACTAAGAGGAGGTAGAGGGAAGAATTAATCAGAATGAAAAATTAAAAAAAAAAAAAAAAAAGAAGAATAAGAAAAAATGTAACACATTACTGGGAAAGGTGCTAGCTGCCAGATGTGGCTACATGGAAGTGCAACTCTCTCTCTGTGGAAGCAAACACCTCTGACCAGGAAGGGTCAGATGTGGATGCTGCTAACTTCATGGATGGTGGCAGGAGTGTTGCCTGTTCTGGGAGATTCAACAGAAAGAAAGAAAAATGGCCAAGGAAGGGGAAGAAAAAAGAAAAGAAAAGGGGGGAAGAGAGAAGAACTAAAAAGATAAAGACAAAGAAAGAAAAGAAAAAGAAAATAAAGTAATGGCAGTAGGGGAAATATTACTGGCCACCAGAAGGGTGAGGATGAGGAGGGCAGCACCTCTTGTCACCTGGAGGTTTTGTAAGGTCAGGGGGGAGGTCACACCTCTGATCATCTGATCATGAACATGGGTGATGGTGCAGTCCTGAGCAAGCAAAGCTGGTTATCTGGTTCCTGCTCTGATCAGCATACTGCTTGTAATAATTCAAAATGAGCATGATGTGCTGGTTGATATCTTATCACTTCTTGTTCATTATTTTCTTTCAATCTCTTCTTCTCATCGGTATTTGATCTACTTCTTTTTATGGCATACTTTTTCAACCTTTTTAAGCACTATAGGATTTTTTTTTTTTTTTTGTTTCTTAAATCTAGCTTGAAAATCTTTGTCTTTAAATAGTAGTATTTCATTCACTTATATTTGGTGTTATCCTTTAACAAAGGTAACTTAACAAAAAAAATATTCTGTGTCCTTCTCTAGCAGCTAAAATGATGCTTTTTATGTGCAAAAAGGACTTAGAGGTGGCATCTTCTGACCTCTTGTATCTTCACAAGGAGAAGACAAAATCACCATCAGCAGCCTAAGGCCTATGAGGCCAGGCATGCCTGCACCCTCCAGCTTTCAACCAACTCTGACATCAACCAACATCCCTCCCATGACAATCTCTACTTCTCTGCTGGGTTCAATAATTTGTTGCAATGGCCACACAGAACTCACAGACAATACTCACGATTATGGGGTTTATTAGGGAAGTTCAGGAACACACTCAAGACAAAATTTTTCAATCAGAACAGTCTCCCCTTTGCTGTGCCCTCAAAAATGCCTCTAGCCCCTGGCCTCCAGGCCTAGTCTCTTCCCTGCTTGTGCAAGTGTAACAAAGCTCTTTTAACTCTGCTGATAAGTACACCTAAGTGCACCCCACTTAGTCAGCAAAACTCCTGCTCAAGGGCACTCACCTTTCTTGCTCTTAAGACCAGGTCAACCTTCCACTCTGCCTTGTGCCTTTTGGTTCCACTGCAACTGCCTCTTTCTGCCAGGGCACCTCTCTCTGCCAGGGTGTCTCTCTGCAGTTATACATGTAACAATAAAGACAAAGCTAATGTATTTACTCTCACCACACACACGCACACACACACATACACACTGGTATATTTTAAAACTAATCACCCTTCTATATTTGGATATTTCAATAATTTGAGAAATTTCTGGCTTTTATATCTTTGAATATTGCCTCTGTCCATTTTCTGTCTGCTCTCCTGAAATTTCCATTAGATCTTCTCATTCTGCATTCCATAATATTATAACATTTCTTTCATCTAGGCAGCATTCTAGATAATTGGGTTCTAGTCTTTCAGTTTACTTACTCTCCCTTCAGCTATATAAAATTTCTTAATAGATGTCCATAGAATTCCCAATTTCATCCTTACACTGAAACTATACATCCTCTTCAGGTCCAGATTTTTCAGTGATATCTTTGGTTGGCCCAGGCTTTATTTATCCTTCTCCTTCCCTCCTTCCTCAAACATACAAATTCTCCTGACTACAGAAAAATTACTCAGGATAGAAGCAGGCTATTATTTTTCATTATTCTCCAATGTTTCTGCATTTATTTTCTTTGTAACATCTGTTAATTGTTTTGGTTTTTACATTCATGCCTGTTTAGCACTTTTTAACATAATGTAATTTCCATTAGAAATCCTCTCTTTTGAAAATTGCCAAAAATGATGCAGACTCAGTACATGTGTAAAAGAATTTTTCAATTTGACTAATTTTTTTCTTCTATTTAAATTGTGTAGTATTAACTATTTTTGAAGAAACTCTTAGCACTATTTTATACTTAAATAATGAAGTAATTTTTTTGGGTGGAGGCTCATGCTTTTGGTATCATGTCTAAGAACACTTGACTGTGGCTTATCTCTGAGGTTCCTTTTTATATCTGCTTCTAAAAGTTTTATAGTTTCGAGTTATCTATTTTGAGATAATTTTTGTATAATTGTGAATTTTAATAATAGTTTATTACTTGGGTGAATGGATGTTAATTGCTCCAGCACTATTAGTTGAAAAGACTAACCCATTCTTCAATGAATTTCCTTTCATTTTTTTCAAAAATTTGTTGATCCTACTTGTATGCATATATTTCTGAATCTTAAAATGTTTGTAAATAAATTACTGGAATTAGTCATATTAATCATCTTACTTTTACTACTACCTAGGTATCTGTTTTTTGTGTCTATATTTAATTTATTGAATCTTTACAGAATAATAAAATAAAATAAGTTGATATAACCTGATTAACATCAATAAAAAGCATATTTGAGCAATTGATCTTATTTTAAATGTGTATTTCAATAATTTTCATGATCATTTTACTATCTTCTTCATCCAAATAATAAAATAGAAAGTATATCATCCAACACTATATTATATTCACAACATAAAGTTTTGTTCCTTAATTAGATGAAATATTCAGGACAGTGATTGGGAAAGCTTTCTTATTCTCCTGGAATGATATGATATCATTTGAAACATCATGTAATTAAATACTAGAACTGAATTATTGTTGAAATGAGAAGACTGTCTAAATGAATAATTTTTACTTACATAATTCATTGCAATGTTCAAATACTAGCTGGAAAATTTGGGGATTGTCAAAGAGATCTGAAAAGTAATTTTTCTTTTTTCCCATTTAATTCTCTGTACAGAATGAAACTAACAGGAAAGAGAAATAGTTTCATTGATCTTTAACAGAATTACTCTAGGGAAACAAATCTAGTTCCATTAAAATCATCAAGCTTTATTTCTATTTCTCATCAATTTATAAAGTACGTTGTCTAAATCTCTAGAGAGGAGAAGAGAGACAGAGACCAGATAAGTGATTTTCCATCTTCTCTTTTCCACCAAGTACACTTCCTGAGTCTATTGCTTAACTGATTCCAGATTTAGAACTTGGTCCTTGTCAGTTTCCTTCATTTCACTGTCTTTATAAAGAGTTAAGATTAAACAAATAGCTGTGAAACTCTGCTAAAGGAGAGTTGCTTACTCTATTTGAGCTGGCCGAAATCAGTGAGTTTTACATGAGTCCTTCATCGTAAATATAAGGACTATAAATATAAATTAATGCATTTTCTCCAATTATTACTCTGTTTTTTCTCCCATAATCACCTTGTATAGGGGCAAGTTCCCAGTTTGCTTCTGTAAGCCATTATAAAACAAATGCATAACATAAAATATATTGTTTACTTCATTGAGAGCTCATTTTGCTTTATTATTATAGGGCTAGTTCTGGTGGCACAGTGCCTAAGGTATTTGACTGTTGACCATAGGTTGGTGGTTCAAACCCACCAGCTGCTCCACAGAAGGAAGATGGTGCAATCTACTTCCATAAAGATTTTACCACCTTGAAAACCCAAAGGGGGACATTATGGGTCAGAATTGACTCTATGGTATTGAGTTTGGTTTGGTTTGGTTTAGACAAACCCTAAGTATCTTCTCTTACATAGATAGTTTACTTTTACATAGAATTCTAGCATTAGAAGAGATCTCAGACACAGGTATCCACCATTTTACAAAGTTTATTTTCTGTGATTTATATTTCAGAAAAGACCTTCATAAGTACCTGTTTTTGCAAACCAAAAGGTTTCCAAAAAGGATTTTCACTTTTACAAAAAATGTGAACAAGTGTCCAGTGTCTGTTTTGCCGTGAGCTGTTAAAGAGGCAGCATGCACCCTGAGCAGCAAGAGAGGTATCACTAACCTCTTTCCTTGGGAACTACATACACCATCTCAGATCAAACCACCATAGTTTTGAACTGTGTCTATGAGCAATACATGTAGTATTATTTTAGCTTTTCTGTATTATTCGGTAGGTTATTTTTTGGGGTTTGGGAATGATTAAAAATTTTTCCCATATAAAATTAATTGTTGTTGTTGTCATGGGCTGTTGAGTCAGACCCGACTCATAGCAACCTCTTCTTGGGTTGCCGAGGCAGTATCACTGCGGAAGTAGATTGCCCCATCTTCCTTCCAAGGAGTGGCTGGTGGGTTTGAATATAAATTAATGGCAATTGTTTTTCCCTTTATAGCATTTAGATTTATAACAGTTTCTAGGAAAGCCCCACATAGTGGGGAAAACAATATCCCTTTTCATGGTTTAGTAATTTTTTGTAGTCTTTAATCTCATTAATTATGGTCATATTAACTGTATCAGGCAATTAGGATCATTATAACTGTGCCTTCCATGCACTTGAGACTTGTTTTGTTGTTAGGTGCCATCAAGTTGGTTCCTTTGTACAAGAATGAAAATACTGTCTGGTCCTACCCCGTCCTCACAGTTGTTGCTATATTTGAGCCCATAGTTGGCAGCCACCGTGTCAATTCATCCTGTTCAGGATCTCTCTGCTTTTTGCTGACCATCTGCTTTACCAAGCATAATGTCTTTCTTCAGGGACGGTTTCTCATGATAACATTCCAAAGTACATAAGGAAAATCTCACTATCCTCTCCTCTAAGCAGAATTCTGTTCATACTTCTCCAACAAAGATTTTTCATTATTCTGGAAGTCCATGGCATATTTTTCACCAACACAATAACTCAAATGTATCAACTCTTCTTTGATTTTCCTTATTCATTGCCTAGCTTTCATATGCATATTTTGTTGTTGTTATTAGGTGCCATCGAGTCTTTTCCGATCACAGAGACCCCATGCACAGCAGAACTAAACACAGTCCGATCCCGCACCAGCTCCATGATCCCTGCTATACATCATCCGAATCACCGTGTCAATCCATCTCTTTGAAGGCCTTCCCTTCTTTCACTGACCCTCCACCCTACCAAGCATGACATCCTTCTCCAGGGAATGGTCCCTTCTCACAACATGACCAAAGTAGGTGAGACAAAGTCTGGCCATTCTCGCTTCCAAGGAGCATTTCGGGTGCACTTCCTCCAGGATAGATTTGTTAGCTCTTTTAGCAATCCATGGTACTTTCAGCATTCTTCGCCAACACCACAATTCAAAAGCATCAACTCTTCTTCGATCTTCCTTATTATTATTATTATTTTCAGTTGCCTCATATGCATCATATGCGTGCATATGAGGCAACTGAAAATACCATTGCTTGAGTTACATGCACCTTAGTCCTCAAAATGACTTCTTTGGTTATTTATTTATTTGTTTGTTTATTTATTTATATAAAAAAAATAAAAAACCTTTAAAGAGATCTTTTGCAACAGATTTACCTAATGAAATAAGTTGTTTGATTTCTTGACTGTTGCTTTGATGGATGTTGATTAGGGATCTAAGTAAAATGAAATCCTTGACAACTCAGTACTTTCTGGGTTTATCATGATATTGCTTATTGTGGTCCACTTGTGAAGATTTTTGTTATCTTTATATTTATGTGTGATCCATATTTTTGTCTTTATCAGTAAATACTTCAAGTCCTCTTTACTTTCAGCAAGCAATGTTATGTCATTTGCATACCGTGGATTGTTAATGAGACTTCCTCCAATCCTCATGCTGTGTTCTTCATATAGTTCACCTTCTCCGATTATTTGATTGCCATATAAAATGAATAATTATGGTGAAAAGATACAACCCTGACTCACAGTTTCTTGATTTTAATAAATTATTAAGCAATATCACCTTGTGCTGTTAAAATTACTGCCTCTTTGTCTATGTACTGGTTCTACATGAGCAGAGTAAAGATGGAATTCCCATCTTTCTCAATGATATCTATAATTTGTTTGGATCTACACAGTCAAATGACTCTGCATAATCTCTAAAACATAGGTAACATCACAAGTAAACACAGATAAAACACAGGTACTTGAATGAAGAGGAAGTAAAGTGCTCAAGATCAAACAGCTAATAATTAGCAAAGCCAGTGTAGCTTAGGCAGCTTCTCTCAAGTGCCCATATCTTCAAACTATATGCAGTACAACTTCTAGTGAAAGCTATTTATTTTGTAGCTATGAATTACTCTCCATAGACCTTTCAAACTTTCTTTTAATAGCTGAGTTTCAATATTAATGTCAAATGTTCTTTGTAATATATCATAGTATATTATGCCAGACATTATTTAATAAAGTTTGACTTATTGGTTTTATAAGCAACCATAATTAAGGTATTTGTTTGATAATTTTATTTTATAAGGATTGAATATTACTTTATGTCAGATAACTTATTGTCTATAATGCTCTGTCAATCAGTAATTCTCACAGATTTGAAATCATTCCAAGTGCTCTAAGTATGAAATGACTAGATAACTATATATAATATATTTGTGTCTACACATATACACAATTTCCACATATATACACTCACATACATGAAGAGGTATAATCAAGGTTGGCAAATTTTCTAATGTGTTTATAAATGTGGAATACAGAATTTTTGTTTTTTCTTTTTAATATTGACATCCAAATTATTATACCTTACCATATGTTCAGATATATTAAAAAATCCAATAAATTTTAAGAGTTTTCTCTCTCAAATTCCAGGCAAAATTATGTGATTGGCTAGAAGTGATTGACAGTTGAGGCAAACTCAACTGGAGTTTGTTTTCTAAAAAGATTTGCTAGTCCTGTAAATATAGCACTTAATCTTAAATACTCTGTAATTAAATTTAAGCTCAGTGGACTATAAACTCTAGATCTACAATTTACTTCAAGCTTAAAAATTAGGTATTCCTGGCTGCAAGATTTTCTTTAGGTGGAATTATCTGTAAATAAAATGAAAATATGGCTGTGCTTAAAAAAGTATATCTAATTTCTCATATAATTGCTTAACAATAAAGTATACCTTTTGGGTCTATTTCTTTTTCAAAAGAAATACTGTTTGGTGTTTCTTTGTACATCTGAAAGGTTCTTTCTGTTTCATTTTGTTTTGGAATGCTATCCTCTTTTCATTTAGTCTTCTCTTTCCCTTTTTGTATGTAGCATTCGGGATATCCTATGAAATCAAAAGAACCAGAAAGATGTCTAATGGAAATCAGTTATAGAATTGATAATGACTTTTTGCAGATATGATGGACTTTAAAGATAAACTTCTACATTATATATAAAGTAAGAAGTCCAGATAGTAAATCTTTTATTTTGGCCACTAGCCAATTAATAGCACAGAAACCACTCATTTCTAGAAAAGTACTTATTTCCTTAAGTACATTCTTTATTTACCAGAGAATCAGACAAATTTATGTCACTGGACTTTTAGCAGGATGACCAGAGAGGATTTTGCACACCTGGATTTAGGGATTGAACTGCATATGATGGAAAAATGAAAAGCAGGTATATTTATTATTGGAGCAAATCAAGGATAACATTTATTTTAAATAAGTATAATCATGACTAATATTTATTACCACCAGCTACTCCTCAGAAGGAAGATGGGGCAAACTACTTCCGTAGTGAAACTGCCTTGGAAACCCAAAGAAGGGTCGCTGTGAGACTCAATGCACATAACAACAGCAACAACAATATTTATTATTTACTATGTGGCAGACACTGTTTTAAACATTTTCCACAAGCTAAGTCAGCTAATACTAACAATCTAAAAATTAATTAACTGAAGAAAAGTTCATTTAAGAAACTTACCCCAATTCACCCAGATTTAAGAGTGAATTCATATGGTTAATTACTGTGCTCTAGTGCCTCTTTGAGTATTCTTCCTGAGTACTGTTTTTTTAATTATGCTGGGAAACTAGTTCATAATATAGCATACCATAGGCACATAGAAAGCATAAATTTGTTTCTGATGAAAAACAATGTTTGGGAAACACAAAGTCTAAGTCAGAAACTTGATATATTTCCAAGTTCTCAAGGGAGCTATGCTAGCATGGTCCTTTGGCCCCAGAGTGTTATATAGTCTGGCCTTGTGATCCTTAAGGATCCTTTTGACTCACTGACTTATGTTCAAATTAAAATAAATCAAGTAAAAAGTTTGGCTCCTTTCCTCTAGCCCATATTCACATTTTTGGGACATAGTACTCTGAAAATAATAAAAGACTGAGTATTTACCCTACACCACTTAAAAGAATTTTCTGAAATTACCAATTCTATAATTGATTTCCATTAGACATCTCTCTGATTCTTTTGATTTTATAGGATCTCCCAAATGCTACATACAGAAAGGGAAAGGAAAGTGAAGACTAAGTGCAAAGAGTGTAGCATTCCAAAACAAAATGAAACAGAAGGAACCTTTCAGATGTACAAAGAAACACCAAATGGCATTTCTTTTGGAAAAGATAGCTTTTAACCTCATAACTTCCCTTCTATCTCTGCCATTTTGTCTAAGGCCCATTATGTACATTAGTGTTCTATTTTGTCTTTAGCTCTTTGTCCTTGAGACTGGGATAAATGCTTTTCTTTATAACATCCTATATTTTAGAATAAGGAGCCCTGGTGGTGCAATGGTTAAACATTCAGCTAAACCCACTGGTGGATCCATGGTAGAAAAGACCTGGTGATCTGCTGCCTTAAATATGTCAGCCTAAGACACCAGATGGGGAAGCTGTACTCTGTCCTATAGGTTTGCTATGTGTCAACATCAATTCCATGGCACAAAAGAGCAACAATAGATTTTAGAGTCATCCACTACAGCAAGATAATTAATATATTTCCTAAAGAAAGTTAGGACATCTGGTAGTGTAGTGCTTAAGGCACTTGACTGGTAGCATAGTGCCTAAAGCACTTGACTGCTAACCAGAGGCTGGCGGTTCAAACCCACCAGCCACTCTTTGAAAGGAAGATGGGGCAATCTACTTCCATAATTATACTGCCTTGGAAACCCAAGGAAGGGTCGCTATGAGTCGGGTCCAACTCGACGGCATATAACAACAACAGCAGCAAAGAAAATTAAAGTATTGGCTATAAAATATCAGAATTGAAAAAAATCTTAATTATCTTTTCCAAAACATGCAAACTTCTCTTTATTGATGGTTATCATATTAAATTCACCCTAAAAAAAATATTTCAGAAATACTCTGATTCATTGAACTGCTTACATTAAATTAATGGTATTTCCATACCATAGTATTTTAAATCAATTTTTTTCATCAACATTTAATATACCAATAAAATATAAGTTAAAAATAACTTTTCTTCTCTCCACTGTGTATTTACAACTGTAAAAAATTTTAAAACCAAAAGTCATTACCTGATGTCCAAAGCAGTTTAAGTTATTTTATCTCTGTCCTCAATCTAACTGATAGCAAAATAAGCACAAATAAAAACTATCCTGACAGAGCGCTTTTCAATTATCAGGCAAAATCCCAAAAGTTTGACTATTATTCTGTTGGCCAAGTCGTGAGGAAATATGCTAGTTAAAATGTTGCTGGTGGGAAGGCAAAATGGAGCAATCTTAATAGAAGAGAATCTGGCAATGTCTAGTAAAACTTCATATGCATTACCCTTTGACCCTGCAACCCCATGTCTAGGGATTTATCCAAAGCATACACTGGCAAAAATACAAGTTTCCACAAAGCTGTTTTCTTTCAGCATTTTTCATAGATGTAAAGACTGAAAACCACTCAAAAGTCCATCTATAGCATATTGATTGAATAAAATATGCAGTGTTATTCAAAGTGTAGTCCACGGACAGCAATCATCAAGATTCATATTGTGGATTAGTCTACAGAGCAAATAACTTAGTTTTTTCACCAGAAAAATTCTAGAGAAAAAAAATATAAATAAAACTGTAAAGGAAACATATTGATCTAAAATACCGAAGAAGTATATCAGTCATTTATTTATGTTCATGGAGCTCATTTCATTTATGATTTAAGTAGATTAGCTATGTGTTCTATGACTGAGGAAATATGAATATTAACTGGATAGTTGGTAGTATTAAACAAACTTTGTCCATTATTTAGTGTGACATTTGATTTGTGGTTATGATTTTAAACAATCTTATATTTCAAAATTATACTGGAATATTTACAAATGAGCTAATATCATGTCTGGGCTTTGCTTCAAAATAATACTGTGTGCTAAAGTGGTTGAAGCTATAGATGAAACCAGATTAGATATTTCCTGATAACTATTGAATCTGGATGATGGGTGTTTCATTTCAATTACAGTTTTTTTCCTCTAATAATACAAATGTTTGACACTTTATATAATAAAAAGCTTACATTTTTTTCTTACCTCTAAACATACTTACAATGTAGAAAGCTTTTTCTCATTAAGTCCTTTTACTGTTCTATTCAAAAGTATAAGCATATTCCAAAGCACCCCACACCTTTTTTTGTTTTGGTTTGGTTGGTTTGGCATTAAAAGTCTCATAGTCATTAATTAACTCAGAAATACCCTATGAAGAAAAGTAAGAAGCTCTGAGCATTCAGTTTTTATCAAGTATTTGTGATGAAATAATTTGAATGATAGGAAATGAGTCATAAGGCATCTTTTGGAAATCGGGAATCTTCAGAGACCTCAGAAATATCAGCCACATACATAAGTCCAAGATTTTGTTTTATATTAATTCATATATGGTATATGAGATTATGAGAATAAATACAACAGATTAAAAGCAGCAAATAACACTGTTAGCTATAGCATTACCTTTACTCCCAATGAGCTACGAAACAGGGTGTGATGGTTGGAGCTGTGTGTCAACTTGGCTGGACACCAGTTCTGGGTGGTTGTTCCCATGATGGGTTCAGATGACTGAGTTCTGAGTGGCCAGTCTGCCCAAGGGGAGTTTCCCTAGGGGCCTGCTTGCAATGATATTCCAAGGACAATCTGGAAGAACGGCATTCCGAACTACAG
>NW_006922499.1:57197-67499 GCF_000298275.1 Orycteropus afer afer | reverse complement strand
GGAAACAAAGGCGGCTGCAAGCCCCACCTCCTACAGAGACGGACTTTGCAGCTTGGACTTGTCGGCTTCTATACGTTTGTGAGCCATTTGCCTAAGATAAATCTCTCTCTCTCTCTCTCTCTAAATATATATATATACCTTGCTGGTTTTTTCTTTTTTTTTGTGTGTTTCTCTAGAGAACCCAATCTAACACACAGGGCAAGCAAACTAAATCTGTAGAACTGAGTCCCATCTTTGTGTTGTTACTGGAAAACAAGCTGGTATAGATTGCTTGAACTTACAACACTAAACAAAGTTACTGAAGTTCTCAAGTTCAATTAGACCACTGAAGATGAGTAGTTAATAAAAGTTTGAAGTAATTAATTAAATCCCATAAATAGTGAAGTAAAGGCTACAAATAATAACATTTGTACAGAACTCAGCTAGTGATAGTCCACAGATACATAGTCAGTTACTTTTACAAAAAAAAAAAAATATACTCCATCTTTCTTAAACATTGGGAGCTCTGGTGGCATAGTGCTAAGGCATTTGACTGCTAACTAGAAGGTTGGTGTGTCAAACCCACCAACCACTCCTCAGAAGGAAGACTGAGCAATCTACCTCCATAGAGATAACACCTCGGAAACCCAAAGAGGGGTCATTACTAGTCAAATTGACTTGACAGCAGTGAGTTATCTTAAACATAGCATTATCATTTAAAAACATGTCTGAATCAGCTATTTATTCGTGTAATACTAATGGTAGTTGATCTAATAGTCACTAGTCACATGTAACTGTTTTTATAAGTCAGGATTCTCCAGAAAACAGGCACATAAAAATTTATGTATATGTAATCCACACTTATTTAGTCAATTCCAACTCATAGGATCCTATAGTATAGAGTAGAACTGCCCACCTAGGTTTTGCAAGGCTAAACTCTTTATGGAATCAGACTATCTTTCTCCCAAGGAGCAACTGATTGGGTTCAAACTGCTTACCTTTAGTTAACAGCCAAATATTTAACCACTGAACCACTAGGGATTACATTTTATATCAAGGGAGCTCTAATGGTATAGTGGTTATGACATTTCACTGTCAATCAGAAGGTCAGTGATTTGAAATTACCAGCTTCTCCACAGAAGAAAGATGAAGCAGTCTGCTTCCATAAAGATTTACAGCCTTGGAAACTCAATGAGGGTCTCTATGAGCTGGAATCCACTTAATGGCAGTGAGTTTGGCTTTTGAAATATTTTATTTATATGTATATTTATCATATATGGATATATATACATCATATATATATCTATATATAATGTAGCATATGTATGATTTATATGAAGTTTATATAATAAATATGATATACATATCATATGTATGGTATAAATTATATATAATTTATTTCTATATGTAACATTAAAAAAAAAAAAAAAAAAAACCTCATTCCTGTTGAGTCAGACCCGACTCATAGCAACCCCTCCTTGGGTTTCTGAGGTGGTATCATTACAGAAGTATATTGTCCAACCTTCCTTCCAAGGTATGGCTGATGGGTTTGAACCTCCAGTCTTCTGGTTAGCAGTCAAATGCCTTAGGCAATATGCCACCATAGCTTGTGTCTATATATATTTATTAAGGAATTAGTTTCCATGATTGTGGGAGCTAGTAAATCCTTAATATATAGGACAGGTAGATCAGAAACTGGTCAGGGGCTGATATTGCAGTCTTGAGGGAGAATTTATTTTCCTCCAGGAAACCTCAGTTTTTGGTTTTAAGGTCTTTCAAATTATTAGATGAAGCCCACCCACATTATTGAGCGTAATCTTCTTAAAGTCAACTGATGGTAGATACTAATCACAACTAGATAAATATTTTCATAGCAACACCTAGATTAATGTTTGGTTACATAACTGGAATATTATATCCCAGATGCAAGGAGACCTGTGGTCAACATTTAAACATTCAGTTGCTAACCAAAAGGTCAGCAGTTAAAATCCACGAGCTTCTCCTTGGGAGAAAAGACCTGGCTATCCTCTCCTGTAAAGTTTTCAGTGTAGGAAATCCCATAGGGCAATTCTATTCGGTCATATAGGGTTGCTATGAGTTGGTACTGACTGGATTACTCACAACAATAACAAAATAGCCTACCTGGAGTCCCTGAGTGGTATAAATGGTTAATGGGCTTGGGTATTAACCAAAAGTTGGAGGTTTGAGTACACATAGAGGTGCCTTGTAGGAATGCACTGGTGATCTACTCCTGAAAAGTCATCCAATGAAAACCCTATGGAGCACAGGTCTACTCTGAAACATATGGGGTCACTATGAACTGGAATCAACTCAAAGGCAATTGCTATACTTTAGCGAAGTTATAACACATAAGGCCATGATATTATAGAAATTAAAATTAAACTTAAATAGTATTAAAAATAAACCCTTTAATTGCCCTAACTATATTTTAAGTGCTAGGAAGCCATCTGTAGCTAGTGACATATTTTCTGTTTGCTTGTATTTGAAAGCATTGATATAGAATGTGTCTATTATTGCAAAGAAGGCTCTATTATATTGGTCCTATAGAAGACTCCCACTATCAGAATGTGATTGGGCTTGTAAGCACATTTAATTTTTATTTTAGGAGCTGAATATTATTACATGTCACATTTTATTGCTACTACCCTGAATTCCCAAATATTACTCAGAGAATAACAGCAAGTTGAACGAGTAGTGTATTGTTGTTGGGTGCTGTTGAGGGTTTCTTAGGCTGTAATCTATACAAGGATGGAATACACAGGAATTAAATTGATTGATTATATCTGCGGAAGAGATGGTAGAGAGCCTAATACCATGAGTTAGAACAAGGCCAGAGGCCTACTACAAACAAAGTATCAATTGCTCATCTACAAGTTTAAGTGGAGGCTGACGAAAATGAAAACAAGTCCAAGAGAGCCAAAGCACATTCTTGAGTATATTCCATTGGAATTTAGAGACCATCTCAAGTATAGATTTGACACACTGAAAATCAATCACTGAAGACCAGACAAATTGTGGGATGACATCAAGGACATCATACATGAAGACAGGAAAAGGTCATTAAAAAGACAAGTAGGAAAGAAAAGACCAAAATAAATGTCAAAAGAGACTCTGAAACTTACTGTTGAACTCAGAGTAGATAAAGTGAAAGTAAGAAATGATGATGTGAAAGAGCTAAACAGAAGATTTCCAAGGGTGGCTCAAGAAGAGAAAGTAAAATGTAATAAAATGTGTAAAGACCTGGAGTTAGGAAACCAAAAGGGAAGACCATGTTCACCATTTTGCAAGCTGAGAGAACTGAAGAAAAAATTCAACCCTCAAGTTGCAATCCTCAAGGATTCTACCGGTGAAAAATTGAGTAAGCATCAAGATAGAAAGACTACATAGAGACACTGTACCAGAAATAATAGGTAGAGGTTCAGCCATTCCAGGAGGTAGCACATGATCCAGAATCAATAGTACTGAATGAATAACTCCTAGCTGCATTGAAGGAATTGTTGAAAAACAAGGCTTCAGGAATTGATGGAATACCCATTGAGATGTTTCAACAAACGGTTACAACATTGGAGGTGTTCACTCATTTATAGCAAGAGATTTGGAAGATAATTGTCTGGCCAACTAACTGGAAGACACTCATATATGTGCTCATTCCAAAGATAAGTAATACAAAAGAATGCAGAAATTATCAACAAATATCATTAATAATACACACAAGCAAAATTTTAGTAAACATAATTCAAAAACAGTAGCAGTCTTACATTGACAGGAAACTGACAGGAATTCTAACCAGGTTCAGAAAAGGATGTGGAATCCCTAAAGAAGGATATCATACTTGGGAAAATAGAGGATAAGCAAAAAAAAAAAAGAAAGCTCTTCAACACCATGTATTGAAAGAATGGCATAGCAATGCTTGTGAGGATGATGCAGGACAGGGCAATGTATTGTTCTGTTACACATAGGGTCACTATATGTCAGAACCAACTCAAGGGCACCTAACAACAATGATCATTACAGGAGCATATCCCCAGGTCTTTTCTCCCATGGAGCAGCTGGTGGGTTTGAACAGTCAACCTTATAGTTAGCAGCCAAGAGAGCAGTGTATCTATTATTTTATTATTATTTAGCATTCATAGCATTTTAATTACAATTTCATTTATAATACTTTACACATTCTGCTTCTGTGTGTGTATGAGTTTAACATATACTAAAGATACATACATAAACATTAAAAACTGAAAGTATGTCTTACACTGGGTTCTCTAGAAAACCAGAACCAATGAAGCATATCTATACAGAGAGAAAAAAAGATGCACCTCAAGGAAATAGCTCACGCAGTTGTAGCGGCTGGCAAGCTCCAAGTCTATAGGTCAAGGAGATTGGAGGCTTCTCCAGACTCATATAGCTGCAAGGGCTGATGAATCCAAGATCATCAGGTCAGGTGGCAGGCTGGCTACTGGCACACAGGATACAGAGGCTGATGAGTCCAAGACAGACAGATAATACATCAGGCTGTGAACTCATAGTTTGCAGAAGCCAATGAATGCCAAGACTGGGAAGTAATATGAGAAGCTTCTGGCCTACAGGTTGCAGAGGTTGGCAAATCACAAGAACCAGAAGTCAGATAATGATGTGTTAAACAAGTGAGTTTTGCCAGAAGGTGTGTGTAAACACACACACACACCCACATATATATTTATATATGCAGCCCTTCTATTCTCCCACGATTGTTCTCTCCAAGGAGTATGTCTACCTAGTGTAAATGTTCACCTCATATGCCTATCTTTTGTTTGGCTGGAAGCCACAGGCATGGGTTCAATTCCAGACCTGAAGGGCAGCTAGGGGCCCCTGTCTCAGTGGTTCCAGCAGGCTCTATCAGACCAGCAAACCTGGCCCTCACGCCATTTTTTTTTTTAATGATTTAGTTCTGTTCCACACTGTTCTCCTACTTTATCCAGGATCTCCTACATAGATCCCCCTATGAGTGGTTGATAGTGGTAGCTGGGCACCATCTAGTTCTTCTGGTCTCATAGTCATATAGGCTGCAGATCACATGGTGTACCAGTCACTTGGACTAATTGTTCCCTTGTGTCTTTGGTTTTCTTCATTCTTCTTTACTTTGCATGAGGAGAGAACCATCGTTGCATCTAGATGGTGGCTTGCAAGCTTTTGAGATCCCAGTCATACTCATCAAAGTAGGATGTGGAACAGTGTTTTTGTGCAGTATGTTATGCCAATTGAACTTGATGTCCCCTGCGATTATGGTCCCAAGCCCACAGGTCCAACTACTTGCTCCCTCTGGGTAGCTGCTGTGACCAAGAACTGACTACAAGTTTGTCCCTTGTCAGCTCTACTATACCGAGGAATTCTTGCAGAATATACCAATACACTTGTAGAAACATTGTCTGCCAACCCTATACATGGTCTTGGGCACACTCTCCCCTGCATAGACATACCTAATAGTTCAGCTTGGCCACCAATCTATCCACCTGTGTATCCATGTTCTCTTTGTGAGGTAATATTTTCACAGGTTTTGGGTTTAGAATTTAGACATGTCTTGACAGAGTAGGTATTCTACCTACCATGGATCCCAGACCAATACTGAAGAACAAAGAATATTTGGATTTAATGTTAGACACAGAGAAGTGTCATTTTAGGAATATGGTCTTTATCCTGGAGGTGACAGAGAGCCACAGAAGTTTCATGAGTTGGGAATGAACAAAAGCAAATCTTTAATAAGAAAACTACAGTGACACTATTCAGAAGTATTTGGATAAATGAAGTGAAGAGTTTGTGAATTCAGACCACTAAAAATGCTGCTAAAATAATCCCAAATTGGTAAAAGTACAGCTATGTGTCATTTAATACCATTTGGGCAATTTCTCTACTACCATAAGGTTTTGTTTGTTTGTTTATTTTTTAAAAAATCAGGGGGAGATAGCTCTATTTCTATTTATTATTTTCTCCTAATGATTTTAAAGGACCCAATAAACACTCTTGCAGCAGGTGATCACGGGTAGGATACAAGCAAGTGAAGCAGAAGATATAGCTCTGAGCACAGGGTGTCTGGGTTTGTCTGGAGAACAGGCAGGCAGACATGGAGGGGCTGTGGGGTCCAGGCTTCTCCTTCTGCTTAAGTAGAAGGAACTGCTCATGGGCCTAGATAAGCTTTGCTTCCATCCTGGTCACGTCCTCTTGCTCTGTTCCTGCTGCTGCCTTCTCAGCTGTCACTGCTGCTGCCACCCATTGCCCTGACCTCCACCAGAAGGTGTAGCAGAAGCAGTGGCAGCAGCAGCAATGAGGATAACCAGAAGCAGGCTTCCATGGGGTTTTAATATCATGTTCACACAACGTTTAAATATCATAATGTCCTATTTTACAGAATGTATCATAGATGTTAAGCAATGCATATCTGTACATGAATTAAAATGGTTATGGTGCAGAGGAAAAAAAAAAACAATAGAATTAAGAGCAATTTCACAATTAAAAAAAACATAAATTAATAAGTAAAATAGTATAGTCAGTTTTAACTTTTAAAGCCTAGCTTATGTGGGATAATGATATATGTGGTTGTTCTTGTTGTTAGGTGCCTTCAACTTGGCTCTGACTGATAGTAACCCTGTGTACAATAGAATGAAACACTGCCTGATCCTGTGCTGGCCCCACAATCCTTGCTATACCCAAGCCAATCATTGTAGCCACTGTGTCAGTCCACCTCGTTGAGGACCTTCTCCTTTTCACTGACCTTCCACTTTAGCAAGCGTATCCTTCTTCAGGGAACGGTCCCTTCTGCCAACATGACCAAAGTAGGTGAGATAAAGCCTGACCATTCTTGGTTCCAAGGAGCATTCTGACTGTACTTCTTCCAAGACAGATTTGTTGGTTCTTCTGCCAATCCATGCTACTTTCAGTATTCTTCACCAATACTATAACACAAAACCATCAACTCTTCTTCACTCTTCCTTATTCACTGTCCGGTTTTCACATGCATATGAGGCAATTGAAAATACTATGGTGTGATAGTTGTGTGTTAACACACATGGCTTGAGTTTAGGAGCACCTTAGTCTACAAGGAAATATCTTTGCTCTTCAATACTTTGAAGAGGTTTTTTGCTGCAGATTTGCCCAGTGCAATATGTTGTCTGATTTCTTAGCTGCTGTTTCCATTGGTGTTGATAGCAGAACCAAGTAATAAGAAATCTTTGGCAACTTCAATCTTTTCTCCATTTCTGTGATGTTGCTTAGTGGTCAATGGAGTAGTTAAGTTTGTGTGTCAACTTGGCTGGGCCTTGTTGAATGGCTTGGCAGCTGGATATAATATTCTCCATGATGAGACTGGTAATCAACTCCATGGTGGAATCTACTGTAAGCAGCTGAGTAGTCTTAGGGATGTGGTCTGCTTCCCATATATAAGGAGAAGCCTTGGGGAATGGTCTCTACCTTATGGCACACTCGAACCCTTCATGCAGCTGAGTTGTTGTTCACCAGCCTGACATGTTCTGATGACCTTGGGACTTTCAATGGACTTGAATGAATGGCCTGCCATGTGGTTTCGTAACATTGAGACTGTGCCTTTTTACTTGTCAACCTTGGGCTTGTCAGTCTCAGCAGCTAGCAGTTGAGTAAAGAAAAACCTCTAGCTTCAGTGGGCCAGGAGCAGGAGGCAGAGCTGAAGACTATGTTTGAGGAGCTTTTACTCAGCCCCTAGAGCCTGGCACTTTGAACTCAGACTTAAAACCTCCAAACTGTAAGAGAATAAATTCCTGTTTCTTCAAGCCATCCCATTTGTGATATATTCTTATCAGAGTGGTACTAGGTAACAAATACAGTCCACTTGTGAAGATTTTATTTTTTTTTATGTTGAGGTATAATCCATACTCAAGACTGTAGTCTTTAATCTTTATCAGTAAGTGCTTCAAGTCATCTTCAATTTCAGCAAGCAAGGTTGTGTTATCTGCATATCCAGGTTGTTAATAAGGCTTTCTCCAATCCTGATGCTGCATTCTTCTTCATATAGCCCAGGTTCTTCAATTATTTTCTCAGCCATATATAGAAGTAGAAAAGTTGGCAGAAAACCCATTTTAATGGGACATGTGAATTAAAAGTATCATTTTTAGAAAAGTTGAATTTGAGAAGGTAATTGGAAATAAACAGGAAAATTCCAAGAAGAACATGAAAGCAGAGCACTAGATCTTGGGGTTCAAATACAAATAGTGGAAGAAGCAATTAAAGGAGAGTAAGGGCACTGAACTTCAACCATTCCTTAGTGGACTTCATGAGACAGGGAGCCTCAATGCAACTGTCTACAAAATTATAAACAATATACAGAATTGCCTCTTTTCAGGGAGAGAGGTTTCCTCTGTCATTAAATTTCTACCAAGATGTGTAACTCTAAACAAGAGTGTATAGAAAGAAGTTCTCAAATATTTTGGATTCAGGACCTCTTTATTCCATTAAAAATCATTGCAGTGCCTTGGGAGTTACTTCTTAAATTGTTGGCGATATCTCTCAATATATAGAGTATTAGAAATTAAAAGTTTTATTATAAAAATATATAACAAATAGTAGATTGTCACATGTTTTAAAACATATTTATGTGTGTGTGTGTGTGTGTGTGTGTATAATGTGAATATTTAAAAAGAAATTCTGGAGAACACTGGCATATACATTTTTGCAAATTTCACTGACATCTGAATTTAGAGAAGACAGCTAGATTCTCATATCAGCTTCCACATTCAGTCTGCTGTGATGTATTGTTTTTGTTGAAGTGCATGTGGATAATCTGGCCTTACACAAATATGTAGTTATAGAATACAGACCCCTGGACATCCTCAGATCACATTTTGAGATCCTTTGGCATAGGGAACCTCAAGGTAATTAGGGCTAGGAATAAACTATTGTTTCCATTAATAAAGGAAGGAAAGAAAAGCAGAAGAAGAAAAGGAGGAGAAGGAAAAGTAGGATGTGAGGAACAAAAATGAAAGAGGAAAAGGGGAAATAATAAGAAAAAAGAAGAGAAAGTATAAAAAGGAGTCCAGAAATTAAGAGCAGGAAATAAAGAAAGAAACGATAGGTGTGGAAGAGAGGAAAATAGAGGAAATACAGAAAAAAAAAATGGAAATGGTAGATCTAGCAAGAAAATAATCAAACAGGAATATTCACAATATTAAAGAATATGCATGATATTGTAAGATTATATTAAAATAATAAAAAGAATTACAAGAAGAAATAAATAGTATTAAATTCTGGGAAACCTCAAGGTTTTTTTTCATTTTTTTTAACAATTGATTTTGTGACAATATTATATTTACACTGTAATCAATATCTGTCATTGGTGAGCTTGAGAGGTAAGATCCTAAAAGGCCATCAAAATGATAAAAATACAATATTGCAATTCTTATGATATAAGAATATATAGTATTTTAAGCTATATATAATTAAATTCTAATTCATTTAATAATTATATATCCAGTTAAAGTGTTAACATACGTTTGCCTAGTAAAATAACTGAAAATAATTTGGCACAACTTCAATAGTCAATAATGTGGGTTTAATTGAGGAGTAAAATTAAATGTCCAAAGAGGGAATTAATTGGAAAAAAGTAAATGTTTTTCACACCTAAGCATAAAATTAAAATCCAGCTAAACTAGCAGAACAAGAATAATTGGTTTATAATGAATTATAATTTTAGAATAAATCATTCAGATCTCCAGAGCCCATTTATTTTTCTATTACAGTATATTTTATTTTTAAGTTAATTCCATGTTTCCTTAATTCAAATGTCATACTTAGTACAGAATAATTAGAATATAGATATAGGGAAAAAAACTCACAGGAAAGCGTGTGTATCCAGATACTACTATTGTTAATATTTTAATGTTTTGATTTCCAAATCTTACTGTATGTTTAACTATTTTATTTATTTTTTGATAAACTACCACATTTTAGAAGGCCACACTATACCATCAATAAATAAAGCAAATTTGCTCTCAAAGCATTCCATCAATTGTAGAACTCTCTAATATGCTATCATTAAAGGTGTAAGTTGTTCCAACATGTATTCTGCAGTTAAATATTTTAAGTTTTTCAACTAATGCCCTAATGCTTGATGTTAAAAACTTTTCCAGTTCTTTATCTTAGAAATAGTGATTTGCTTGCATAATTGACTAGGAAAAAAATGCAAAATTGAGGATTTTTAAAAATAAAACAAAATATTTAGATGTTGTTGTTGTTGTTAAGTGCCGTCGAGTCGTTTCCGACTCATAGCGACCCCATGCACAGCAGAACGAAACACTGCCCGATCCC
>NW_006922499.1:50130-52632 GCF_000298275.1 Orycteropus afer afer | reverse complement strand
TAGATATCAACTCCTAATTTGCAAACCCACAACATGGTGCACTGAAATTGCCAATGCTCAAAAACAAATAAACAAAAATCCTAATAACTGAGATTCTATTTTCAGAAAGTATCATGTGTATAAATGTCTTTCCTCTTAAATTGCTTTAGCTGGTTAGCAAGAGAAAGAGCTGGAACATTGGAAGAAAAGTAGAAGTTACCTTAAGAAAACTATTCTCTTTTGGAGACTGAATTTTTGTCTCAAATAAATAAATTTATAGAGAAATATGTCACACTCTATCACTCCATTTTATTCTCTTAACCTATGGGTCTTAACAATTAACCCTTAATAATTAAAAGGGTGTCACTGTACCACTGGGTGGAGAAGACCATTATTCTCTCAGGCTAGACTTACTCCCACTTCCTAATATAATTTCCTCATACCAAAGACAGTTCTTCTGAGTATTATCCTGGGACCACTGGATGTGGTTTAGCCTTTGCCTCAAGAAAATATTATTTCAAGTCAAAATATCACATAAAATTAATTCCAAGTCCAGACTACCCCACAGGCAAATAAAATAAAATTGCTCCTTAGAATAATTCCCTTCCCCAAAATGATATCTTGCCACAAAAACTGTTAAAGCTTACTAGAATTTGATAATCAGCTAAAATGATGGCAGAAATAAACCTCAAAGAATACAAATATCTAAATATCCAGCATTTATATATTAAGAGAATCTTTCCCATTTAGGAAAATTTAGGAAGATATTCAAGTTCAAAATTTAATTCCACTCCAAAATTACTAAAAATTGCAAGAAATATTGTCCACAATTACCTCACTCAATTTCATTCTCTGTTTATTCTGCCACCAGGGACTTAAGGAATTCAGGTAATGAATCTTCACTAGTTTTCTTTGCAATGAACAAAGTTATTTTAGGCTTCAAAATTGAATGAATTGAACCCACAATCATTGTGAGGTTGATTAAAAATTTAAAATATAACTAAATATCTTAAAACAACAGTGCCTGCCATATACTAAGATTGTTTAATAAAATTATTATTATGGTATATATGAATTGTTCTGTTCAAAGAGTGCTTAAAAATTATTAGGCAAATAGAGATCTCTTGCTGTACCTTGCATAACCAGTTGCAAGCTTCTAAGATCCCAGGCACTATGCAATGAACTAAGAGGTAGTATAGAAGAACTAACCATGTAATTAGTCTAAGTAAAATGTCTTAGGAAGCCAAGACCCTAAATATCCAAACCAAGGAATTAAATCCCAAGAGGTGTTAGTACATATGCAGCCTGGGTAGCTGAACGTTATTATTATTTTTAATCATTGTCGTAAACATATCTATCACAGAACATTTTACAAGTGTACAAAATATCAAACACCATTACATTAATCAGTTATGCAACCCTACCATTAGTCAATGCAATTTTTCCATCACCCTAAACCTAACTTCTTTTTTATTCCTCTTCCCAACCCTGGTAACTGCTAGGAACATTACTCTCTGTATATTTGCTTGTTCTTTTTTTTTTTTTAATTTCAGATAGTTTATAAAGTATGTGTCCTTTTGTCATTGGCTTATTTTATCAGTATAATATTTTTAAGCTCCATCCATATTGTTTAATGGATCTAAACTATTTCTCTTATTGGCTGCATATCATTCCACTGTATGGACCACATTTAGTTTATCCATTCATCTATTCATGGAAATTTAGATTGCTTCCACCTTTTGGCTATTTTGAATAGTGCAACATTGAATATTGGTATACAAATATCTGTTTGAGTCTTTGATTTCAAGTCTTTTGGGTATATACCTAGAGTAGAATTATTTGGTCATATGGCAGTTCTATTTTTAATTTTTTGAGGAACCACCACAATGTTTTCTAATAATGCCTGTAACATTTTGAAGCAACAGAAAAAGGGAAGTCAGGCATAGGTAGAGGAAATGGAATATGTGGCTAAAGTTTTCATGAAGATGTACCTCCTTTGCCATGAGACCAGAGTAACAGAATGATATCCAATTACCATTACTGAACAATTTGATCAAAGATTCTATTGAAGAATCTTTGATCAAAAAGGGGAAAATGGAGAACAGAGCTTCAAATTCTCATGTAACCCATGCTCTACTCTATGGAGCCATGGAGATCGGATAAACCCTCGAAGATACTGCCCCAAAATAATACTTAAACTTTTAACCAAAAATATACCCTGGACTCTTCTTTAAACCAAACCATAGATTAGCTTAACTGGTTAAAAAAAAAAAAAAATCATCCTTGAGAATTGTGTTCTTTTCAGATATATCTATATGGGGTCCAATTGACAATAGCAACTCAGAAGCTTAGATAGGTACCTTAAAGAGCATTGAGTTTGTTGATGGGGAAGGACAAACTCAGAAAAGGAGGGTGAGACTAGTTGCACAACTCAAAGACCATAATCAGTGAATTAATTGTACATGTAGAAGATGTTACATTGGTGTATGTTTTCAACAACAACAAAATTAAATAAATTATATA
>NW_006922499.1:38106-49995 GCF_000298275.1 Orycteropus afer afer | reverse complement strand
ATATGGAAGTTTAGACTATTAAGAATAAAGAAATAGTCTTTGTACTACTTCAGCATGCTTCCTATCAGCCTATACAAATTGATGAAGTTTAGAATCTGTTAATGTATCATCAACTGATAAAATAAGTTGTTGATTATGGCATCATGTTTATCATAGATCAGGAAGTGGCATAAAGTGGAATAAACCTTTTTTTTTTTTTTTTTGGCCTCCTTGTGAGTTTGGCTTTTTGTTTTTTCCCAAATAGTTGCATTTGAGATCCCCCATTTTCATTTAAAATATGGAAATCTATACTAGTGATGAGACAGTCCCCCAGGTCTTACATAAAATTCTCTGCCTCCACATGTGGCATTTTATCCCTCTTACCATTGCTTCTTGCTGTGCAACTTGTTTAACCTTGTGTAAACTGCTTAGTAAATAAGTTTTTCTTTGTTGATGTTGTTAGGTGTCATCGAGTGGCTCTGGTTCATAGTGACCCTATGCACACCTTATGCACAATAGAATGAAACACTGCCCAGTCCTGTGCCAGCCTCACAATCCCTGCTGTACCTGAGCCCATTGTTGCAGCCACTGTGTCAATGCATCTTGTTGATGGCCTTCCCCTTTGTTGTCAACCCTCCACTTTATCAAGCATGATATCCTTCTCCAGGGAATGGTCCTTTCTGACAACATGACCAAAGTAGGTGAAATGAAATCTGGATATTCTCAGTTCCAAGGAACATTCAGCTGCACTTCCTCCAGGACTAATTTGTTAGTTTTTCTGGCAGTCCATGGTACTTTCAGTATTCTTTGCCAACACTACAACTAAAAAATATCAACTCTTCTTCAGTCTTCCTTATTCATTGTCCAGCTTTCACATGCATATGAGGTGATTGGAAATATCATGGCTTGAGTTAAGTGCACCATAGTCTTCAAAGAGACGTCTTTGCTCTTCTGCTCTTTAAAGAGACCTTTTGCAGCAGATTTGCCAGTGCAATATGCTATCTGATTTCTTGACTGCTGCTACCATTCATGTTGATTGCCGAAACAAGTAATATGAAATCTTTGATGACTTCAATCTTTTCTCCATTTATTGTGATGTTCTTTATTGGTACAGTTGTGAAGAATTTTGTTCTCTTTATGTTGAGGTGTAATCCATACTGAACACTGTAGTCTTCAATCTTTGTCAGTAGTGCTTTAATTCATCTTCATTTTTAGCAAGGAATGTGTGTTGTCTGTATATTGCAGGTTGTTAATGAATCTTCCTCCAATTCCAGTGCCATGTTCCTCCTCATATAGTCCTGCTAATCCGATTATTTGCTCAGCATACAGATTACAGATTGAATAAGTATGGTAAAAGGATATGACTCTGACCCACACCACTCCTGATTTTAAACCATACGGTATCCCCTTATTATGTTAGAATGGCAGTCTCCTGGTCTATGTACAGGTTCCTCAAGAGTACAAATAAGAGCTCTGGAACTCCTATTCTTTGCAATGTTATCCATAATTTCTTATGATCCACAAAGTCAAATGCCTTTGCACAGTCAGAAAAACACAACTAAACACCTTTCTGGTATTTTTCGCTATCAGCCAAGATTCATCTGACATCATCAATTATATCCCTCATTCTACATCCTCCTCTGAGTTCAGCTTGCATTTCTGGAAGTTCTCTGTCAATATACTGCTGCAACCATTTTCAACTATCTTTAGCATATTTTACTTGCATGTGATACTAATTCTATTGCTTGATAATTTCCACATTCTGTGAGATCATCTTTCTTTGGAATGGATAAAAATATGGATCTTTACCAGTCACTTGGCCAGGTAGCAGTCTTCCAAATTTCTTGGCATAGATGAGTAAATGTCTCCAGTACAGCATCCATTTTTTTAAAACATCTCATTCTGTAATCTGTCCATTTCTAGAGCCTTGTTTTTCACCAATTCATTCAGTGCAGATTCGGGTTTTTCCTTCAGTATCATTGGCCCTTCATGATATGCCATCTCCTGAAATAGGTGAACATCAACCAATTCCTTTTTGTACAGCAACTCTGTGCATTCCTTCCATCTTCTATTGATGCTTCCTGCATCATTCAATGTTTTGCCCACAGAATCTTTCAATATTACAGCTCAAGTCTTTAATCTTTTCTTCAGTTCTTTCAGCTTGAGAAATGCTGAGTGTGTTCTTCCCTTTTGATTCTCTACCTCCAGGTCTTTGCACATTTCTTTATAATAATTTAATTTGTCTTCTCAAGCTGCTCTTTGAAGTCTTCTGTTCAGCTCTCTTATCTTGTCATTTCTTCCATTTTCTTTAGCTACTCTCAATTCAAGAGCAAGTTTCAGAGTTTCTTCTGACATCCATTTCAGTCTTTTCTTCTTTTCTTGTCTTTTTAATGACCCTTTATATTCTTCTTGCATGGTCTTTAACTGTCTTCAGCTTCAATTTGACCTTGCATGTGAGCAATTGATGGTTTGCTCCACAGTCAGGTTCTGGCCTTGTTGGCTGAAGATATTGGGCTTCTCCATCACCTCTTTCTACAGATGTGGCCAATCTGATTCCTGTGTATTCCATCTCATGAGGTTCCTGTGTATAGTCACCATTTATGCTGTTTAAAAAAGGTATTTGCAATGAATATGCCATGGGTCTTCCAAATTTTATCTTATGATCTCCAGCATCTTTTGTATCACCAAGGCCACATTTTCCAACTCTCAGTGATTTTTCTTTGGTTCCTATTTTCACATTCCAATAACCAGTAATAATCAATACATCTTGATTGCATGTGTGGTCAATTTCAGACTGTAGAAGTTGATGAAAATCTTCAATTTCTTTGTCTTTGGCTTTAGTGGTTGGTGTGTAAATTTGAATCATAGTAGTATTAACTGGTCTTCCTTGTAGGCATAGGGATAATATCTTATTACTGGCAGTATGTACTTCAGGATAGATATTGAAACATTCTTTGTGATGATGAATGCCGTACCTATCTTCTTCAATTTGGAATTCCTGGCGTAGTAGATCATTTAATTGTCTGATTCAAAATTGTCAAAACCAGTCTATTACAGCTCACTAATGCCAGCAGTACCAATTGTTATACATTCCATTTCATTTGGACAATTTTCAGTGTTCCTAGATTCATACCTCATACAATCCATGTTCCAACCTGAGGGTTCATCTTCCAGTACTATATCAGGCAGTGTTTCAGGGCTGTTCATAAAGTTTCCATTAATACATCAGACATTGCTTCACTGCTATTCATAAGGTTCTCACTAGCTAATTATTTAGGAAGTGGATGGCCCCTTCCTTGTTTCCAGTCTGTCTTAGTCTGGAGGCTCCACTGAAACCTGTCCACCATCAGTGACCTTGGTGGTGTTTGAAATACCAGTGGCACAGCCTCCATCCTCACAGCAGCATGCAAGCCATCACTGTATGACAAACTGACATATGAGCAGTGGTATTAGACATTAAGGGAATGTACATCAAAACCACAATGAGAAAATGCTAAACCAGTTGCAGATGAGTAAATTCAAGCTCATGGCGACCCTGTATTTTCAGAGTAGAACTGCATTCCTTGGAGTTTCAATGGCTGTGATCTTTCTGAAGTAGATCATGAGGTCTTTTTTTTTTTTTTTTTTTAAGGTGGCTCTAGTGGATGTGAATTGTCAACATTTTTGTTAGTAGCTGAGCACCCCCTTCCATTAGTATGGATATATCAGAAAAACTGAAAAGAGTAAGTCTTGGTGAGATATTTGAAATCCTTGTATAGTTTTGGTATGAATGTAAAGTTGTACAGATACTGTGTACAACAGGGTGATGATACTGAAAATAATTGAACATAAATTAATTTATGACATGATTTCATTCATACAAATATAACCATAAGAACTGTTAATAGAGATTTAAATAAATACTTGAATTTCAGTGTTCACCACAGCATTGTTTACAATAGATAAAAGATAAAAACAACTCATACGTCCATCAACAGATAAATGGATAAACAGAATATTACATAGACAGACAATGGAATATTACTAAGCCATAAAGGGAATTGAAGTTCTAATATATGCTATGCTATTTATGAACCTTAAAAATATTAGACTAAGTGAAATAAGTCAGACTCAAAAGGACAAATACTGCATGATTCAACACACAAAATTTCTACAACAGGAAAATGTACGGAGACAGAAATTTAGCAGTTGTTACCAAACGTTGAGGGGAGAAAGAATGAGGAGTTTTTGCTTAAGGGGATAGTGAATGTGTAGTTATTTCTTAAAGAATAATGAGTTTCTGTTTAGGGTGAGGAAAAACTTTTGCAAATGGATAGTAGTTATGGCATTCTAAATTTGAATACTAGCACTTAATTGTACACTTATGAGGGGTTGTAAGGTCCCTGGGTAATGCAAATGGTTTGTGTTCAGCTGATAACCGTAAGGTGGTGATTTGAACCCACTCTGTGGCAACATGGAAGAAACAGGCCTGGCAATCTGCTTCAGTAAATATAAAATCCAAGAAAACCTTATGGAGTAATTCTGCTCCGTAACACATAGAGTCTCTTAATCATAAATAAACAACAACAAAATCAGTACAGCAGTTGAAATGGCATTTGTTTTTAATATCAATTTCACAGGAATAAAAAAATACAAGAGATATAAGAGAAATGAAAAAGCTTGAACAACAGATACAGACAAGAACTTTCACATAAAAGCATTCTTTTGTACCAGATTTTAACTAAGAGGATTATATACTAAAATGTTACACTGTGCTTGGAACTCAAGACAAATCCTCACACAGTTTATGCAGTACAATACAGGAAAAGAAAATCCATAACCAGAGCTAAGAAAAATGGAATAGAAGAAAGTAAATTGAAGAGAGTTCAACAGAGTTATTTTACTTACTGCTTTATTAGCTAAAATTCTGAAAGAAATCTCAAAAGAATAGTCGTCCTTCTTCTTTCTACCCCTCTCCATTTACCAAGTGTTTTACACATAGATCACAGCAGGGAAATACTAAATTGCAACTATGTAAGAGTAGTCTGGATTCCCTGTGTGGTGCAAATGATTAACACACTCAGTTAATAATGAAAAGTAGGAGGTTCAAGTGTATTCAAGGATAGCTGAGAAGAAAGGCCTGACAATCTGTAATCTGTTTCCAGACAACTGACACACCTGGGTTCATCAAGAGTCTTAATCTACTTCATCTACTCCACAGCCTTTTTTTTTTTTTTTTTTAAGGCAGATGTGCAGGTTAAGTTTGTGAGTCAACTTGGCTGGGCCTGGTTGAGTGACTGGCCAACTGGATGTAGTATTCCCCATGAAGAGACTGATAATCAACTCCCTGGTGAAAACTACTGTGAGCAGCTGAGGAGCTGCTTTAGGAATGTGGTCTGCTTTCTGTATATAAGGAGAAGGCTTGAGGAATGGTTTCTAGTTTATGGCACGCTTGAAACCTGCATGTAGCCATGTCACTATTCAGCAGCCTGCCATGCACTGCCAGCCTTGGGACTTTCAATAGACTTAATGGCCTACTGTATGGTTTGGTAACACGGAGAACGTGCCATTTTATTCGTCAACCTTGGGCTTATTAGCCTCAGCAGCCAGTAGCTGCCTGAGTGAAGAGATACCTCTAGCTTCAGTAGGCCAGGAGGAGCAAAAGGCAGAGCTGAAGCCCAAGGTTCAGGGGCTTTCACACAGTCCCTAGAGCCAGCACTTCAAACTTGGACTTCTAGGTTTCCGAACTGAGAATAAAGAGAATAAAGTCCTGTTTGTTCAAGTCATCCCATCTGCGGTATATTCTTGTCAGAGCAGCACTAGGTAACCAGAACAGCAGACTATCTTATACTGTGAATATCTGAAAAGTATTGTTGTTGTTGTTGTTATGTGCCGTCGAGTCAAACCTGACTCATAGCGACCCCTCCTTGGGTTTCCGAGGCAGTATCACTACGGAAGTAGGATTGCCCAACCTTCCTTCAGAGGAGTGGCTGGTGGGTTTGAACCGCCAGTCATCTGGTTAGCAGGCAAATGTCTTAGCCACTACGCTACCAGAGCTCCTTGAAAAGTATTGGATACTTCAATATGAAAAGCTAGTATGACTAGAGTTGTAGTCATTATGATAATATTATTAGTGTTGATAGTAATGATGATACAAAGGAACACACCATAAGAAAGGCATAATTATCAAGGGTACTCACATTAACAGGAAGAAGAGCTTTTAATATCTGGCCATAAGCCCAATATAACTCTAATATTCTTGATATTTTTTTTCTTGGTTAACTTATTTATTTTAACTACATCTCAATTTTAACTGACATTTACAGAAGGACAATATTTTTCTACCTACAAAGGCTATTGCAAGGGAGAATTAAGTTAATTTGCGAAGGCCTTTTGTAATTTTAAGTTATCTTTAAATCATCCCTTTCAACCTCTCTAGTATGGAAATATATTTAATGCCATGCTTTAAGAGCCAATTAATTTTTAAAGTCAGAAAGATATAAAATAAGCATGTACCTGTCCAGAGAGAATTTTGTTTATTACTTTGCCTTATATAAGGTCCCAAGTTTAGAATTAAAGGTCTTTCTGCCTTACTATCAAAATATATTTGAAGTCACAAACTCTAAATTAACCTGAAAAAATTGTAATACTATTTACCACCCTAATTCATACTAATGTGACTACAAGCCATAAAGAATTTTCTTATTTTCTTTCTTTTTTTTCTTTGCAATTATCTACATAGATTCAAATGAAGCATCCAGTCAAAAGCAAAGACCATGCCCTATTCATTTTGTATCCATATTGTCTGTGTCATGATTAGACAACAGTGACAGGACATATGCATGACTCCATACTCTCACCCTGAGGATACTCCAATGGGAGTACTTCTGGGTCAATTTTTGAGAATCTTATTAGCTTCCACTTGATTTACTGGTTATTTCAGAACACATTTCACTAACTTCTCTTAATATTCTTTTCATATAAATAGTTCTTATTTCTTAATACTTACTTCCATTATCCTAAATAAACCACCCTTTTTCTGAATTACACACATATTCACATATTTTCTCATATTTCTTTAGTTTATTCTCCTAATCCTAGTTGCTCCCAATCCTCCTTGTCCACACAGAAACAACACACTTCAAAATTTTTCAAATTTAGATTGAAAATAATTTGAAATTGCTTTTCATTTCATATAAGTCTTTTTTTCTTCACAACACAAACACAATTCTAAATTTCTGTATATGAAAAGCACAGAGAAAGAAATGTACAATTTCAGTAAAAGAAGTGTGAGGAAAGGACAAGCATTGAACTGCTTTTTGAACATAAGAAAAATAACTAGAAACAGTGGCATTTTGATGAGGAGAAACTGACAATAACCATGCTGATGGAAGCTTCCATACTTAGGTCTGATTGAGAAAGGTTGAATGAAGGGAATTTTAATGAGGCAAAGAAAACATGAGAGGGTGGTAATGGATAAAAGTGCAAACTAATGTTAAAAGAGAGAAGATGCTGGAAGAGGGAACACACTTATTTTTGTCAACAACCCTAGTTATTGTCTCTAGACTCCAAAGTTTTAGAGCTATGCTCTCTAATGAACCACCCTGATGTATTTTAATTGTCTTGAATGTATCATTTATTCATTTCCATTTCTTGCCTAAATAATTCATACTGAACTTTATTAAGCAAATTCAACATTTCATTATGGAAACAACTTGAAGTGAAGAATACACTCTGCATTCATGAGTATAGTCACATTTGTTTAGTGTAAACTAATTTATTTGGTCTAAAGGGGCCATATATCAGGTAAGCTCATCATTTACATAAATAGATTACATTTACAATCAGTTTGAAAAAAGTTTAAGAGATTTCTACTTCTTAATTATTTTCTCTGAACTTCATCTTGCAAAAACCATTAATTATTGACAATAGTGTTAATGTGATGATGCTTTTTTCCAAAAAAAAAAGAATGTTATAGATTTAATTAGCAAACCACAGTAACTCAGAGACCCATGGAGAAACTTCTATAATGGTAAAGAAAGATAACAAAAAAATATAAACTTCACACAATGAAAAAATGAGGGCAGCATCTAAGCAATTGTGTTTCTCTTGTATTTTGTACAAAAAGATCTTCCAAATTCACATAAACCTAAAGAGAAAAGATGTTAACTTCATTCCCTCTTTTATTTACCTTTCTTTCATATTATCAATACTACTAGTGAAAGAGATGAGTGCAAAACAAAGCTCTCCATGGTACATGATGGTACACATAGACTGCAACTCTGAGATTTTTTAGCTAGCTGTTGTTGAATCAAAAAACATTCTAAGAGTGTTACTGGGAAAGTTACACTCTTAAATAGATCCCAATAAGGGAGGAAATCAAGCCTATCTAGTAGGTATTTCTAGCAGGAGTGACATAAAGAAAACTAGTTATATATAATAAATAATAAATAATAAAGAAAACTAGTTATATATTCCATAAGATTTTCCAGACTGAACAAACAAAATTACATTTTGAAATTTCAAAGCTTTCTATTAGTATTTTGGTTTCCTAAAAGTAATATCTTTTTGTTGTTGTTGTTGTTCTAAATTTTTATTGTGATTTGGGTGAAATTTTACAGAGCAAATTATTGTCCATACAGCAGTCAAGACACATTTTATCTCATGAGATGGACTGCAATTCCCTACAATGTAATAGCTCTCTTCCCACCTCTCCCCATAGTTATCTCTTCCCGGTGTCCCTCCCTCTCATGCACTCCTGCCACCACACCCCAGCTGTTTTCCTGTGCAAACATTGCCCTTTTATTCTTCCACAACCGTCCGTTGGTCGCTCCAAGAACTGTATCTATCTGATAGAAAAGTTCATCCCATAGGCCTGTCTATTGTTTGGCTGGCAGCCAGAGGAGTGAGTTCAGTGCCAGACCTGAAGGGTAACTAGGGGCCATAGTCTTTCTTAGGGGTCATACTAGGCTCCATCACAACACCAAATCTAGTTTTTTGTTTGTTTGTTTGTTTAACGATTTTGAGTTTTGTTCCACATTGTTCTCCCACTCTATCCAGGATCTCCTGTACCTACCCCCCTCTGAGAGGTTAACAGTGGTAGCCAGGCACCATCTAATTCTTCAGGTCTCATGGTCATGTAGGCTGAGCATCACATGGTATACCAGTTGCTTGGACTAATTGTCTTCATGTGTCTTTGGTTTTCTTCATTCTTCTTTGCTCTGGCTGAAGAGAGAGCCATTGTTGCATCTAGATGCCCACTTGAAAGGTTTTAAGATCCCAGTCACTACTCACCAAAGTAAGATGTAGAACAATATTTTTGTGTAGTATGTCAGTTGAGCTTGATGTCCCTGCAACCACGGTCCCAAACCCACTCACTCTGGATACTGGCTGTGACCAAGATACCACCACAACTTTGCCCCTTGTCAATGCTACTATGCACACAGATATTCTTACAGCACATACAAATACTCTTGTAATATCTTTTTTTTTTTTTTATGTCCCTATAAATGTTCAGTGCAAATCAAGTAAAGAATTTGAGGGAAAGCATTTTCTCTGAGAGGTTAAGATTAAACAAAGTATATTTTTCACTAAAATAATGCATTTCCTGAAATCTCTTTTTTTGTTTGTTTAAAAATAAATAAGGTAAGAGTTAACAGAAACATTAACATTAAAGGAGAGAAAAAATTAAATATATAACTGTTTACTGTAAGTAATCTCAATCTCAATATCCTGAGATATTAAATTTAATGTGCTCCCTGTTAAACAATTACATAATTTAGACTTTTCACATTTTACTAATAACTTATTGTTATCATTTGCATTTTTCTATATTTATTTGTGTTTCATTAACTGTGCAAAGGTATTCCACTGTGTGGATCAAAACAAATTATGGATAACATTGCAAAAAATATGAGTTCTAGAACACTTAAGTGTGCCAATCAGAAACCTGTACGTAGAAGAAGGGGCAATCATTAGAACAGAACAAGGGAATACTGCATGGTTTAAAATCAGGAAAGGTGTGCATCAGAGTTATATACTTTCACCATAATTATTCAATCTGTATGCTGAGCAAATAATCCAAGAAAATGGGATATATCAAGAAGAAGGAGGCATCAGGATTGGAGGAAGAGTCATTAAGTACGCAACCTGTGATATGCAGATGACACAATCTAGCTTGCTGAAAGTGAAGAAGTGTTGAAGTATTTATTTTTGAAAACCAAATATTACAGATTTCAGTATAGATTACATCTCAACATAAAGAAAACAAAGCCTCTGCCAACTGGACCTATAAACAGCATTATGATACTTGGAGAAAAAATTGAAGTTGTCAAAGATATCATTTTATTTGGATCCACAATCAATATCCATGGAAGCAGCAGTCAAGAAATCAAACAATATATTAAACTGAGCAAATGTACTTCAAATGACTTTGAAGTACTGAAGAGCAAAAACGTCACCTTGAAGGTGGATGTGCTTGACCTAAGCCAAGATATTTTCAATAGACTTATATGCATGACAAAGCTGGACAATGAATAAAGGACCATGGAAAAATTGATGCATTTCTATAGTGGTGTTGGTGAAGAATATTTAATACCATGAACTGCCAGAAGAACGAACAAATCTGTGTTGGAAGAAGTACAGCCAGAATGCTCCTTAGAAGCGAGAACAACCAGACTTTGTTATGCGTACTTAGGTCATATTATCAGAAGAGACCAGTCCCTACAGAAGGATATCACACTTAGTATAGTAAGGGTCAGTGAGGAAGGGGAAGACATTCAGTGAGATGGTTGATACAGTGGCTGCAATAATGGGCTTAATCAAGCATGACTGATTGTGAGTATGGTACAAAACTAAGCAGTGTTTCATTCCATTGTACACAGGGTCACTATGAGTTAGAACTGGATGGCACCTAAGAATATCAACATGTTTAGTGATAGCATATGTTATGGATTGAATTCCCCAAAATATGTGTTTCAATCCTAGCCACTACATCTGTGTGTCTAATCTTGTTTAAGAGTAGGGTTTTCTTTACTATGTTAATGATGCCCTATCTGTGTAGTGAGTGTCCTAAACTTAACTAATTCTGAGTTACAAAACAAGCAGATTAGACACAGAGGCAAGTAAGCATGAGCAGTGTGAAGACAGAAGTCACATGAGGACCACCAAGGAACTTAAAATCACATGGCTACAGAAGCTAAAAGAGACAAGGATCTTTCCCAAGAGCTGAAGGAGAATGAGCCTTCCACTAGAGCTGGTGTCCTGAACTCAGAGTTTTAGCCACCTAAACAATGAGAAAATAAATTTTATTTATTTATAACCACCTACTGTTCCTTTTATAGCAGCACTAGCACAATTTGTAAACAATGTGAGAATATTGACGTTTAATATTATCTAGGTAATATCTGTGTAGTCTCTGGGTGGCACAAATGGTTAAGTATTGAACCAGTAACACAAAGATTGGTGGCTCAAATGCAGCTAGAAGGATCTAAGAAATAAGGAGGCCTTGCAATCTGCTTTCAACAGATCATGGCCTTGAAAAACCTGTAGAATGAAGTTCTACTCTGGCCTTTTGGAATTGCCATGCATCAGAAACAACTCAGTGGCAATTGGTAGTATCTGGATTTTGGAAAAGACCAAAACATGGGCTGTCTCTAATGGAGAGGTATTTATTTTGAGGTTAAGAAAAGACAACAAAACGATTTCTGCAGTTATTACTTGAAAGCCCAAGGTCTAAATTCACTCCTATATAGGAATACAAGATTTCCCCAGGAATTTAAATTAATATGCCTAATAACATAAGAAGAACCTTATGTTGCTTAATTAATTTTTTTTTTTTTTTAATTAGGATTTGGGTGAAGATTTACAGAGTAAATTCACTTTTCAGACAGCAGTTCACATATATTTTGTCTCATGTCATTGACCAAAATT
>NW_006922499.1:18230-30818 GCF_000298275.1 Orycteropus afer afer | reverse complement strand
AAGATTATCTTCTGTGTCTGTGTTAATTGGTTTCCCTTTTCTTTGTTGAAGAGGGTCTGTGCAATCCTTCTGCCTAGTCCGCCATCTTGCCGGAACCCACTTAATTCATTTTTACAGCATGTAAACAAATTTGAAAGAGATTCAATGTTGAAAATCTTACAGCAGTTAAGAAACACAAATTTATGTGATAGAATATGTTTATTTAATATTATATGGCTTTGAATTGAATTTTGAAAATTTTTTTCAAGATTTACATAATTTAATAAAAAGAATAACCCTTCTAAAATAACAAACTCAAATTAGCATAGAATTTAAAATGTATCTTTCTATCTGCTCAATTTATGGACTATTAAAAAAAATCTTTGACTCATAGATACCCCTCCTTGGGTTTCCAAGGTGGTATCTATCAGAAAATAGATTGCCCAATCTTCCTTCCAAGGAGTGGCTGATGGGTTTGAACTGCCAGCCTTCTGGTTAGCAGTCAAATACCTTAGGCACTACACCACCAGAGTTCCCCTATGGATTATATCATCCAAATTTAGGAGGCAATAGTACTTATTTTGTTACAGTAATTAGAAGGGAATTCAAGAGACACTTTACCCAGAAGTTAAATTTCAAATAGAAACAAACATGAAGATATCAAAAGAAAATTTACCAATTGGGGTATCTTTGGATAGCACCTTTTATTTAAATCACTATACCTTTATCTTCAAATATTTCTCTCAGTTCAACCTTTTTGAGAATTTAGCAAGTTTACTAGCTGGTTTCACCTTTTGATTAAGTAAATATCCTTTTTAAAGTATGGAATGTCCTAGAATATGTCAAAGGGCACCAGGACGACCCATCATTGCAGTTATATTTTTTGACCGTGGGAAATCTATAGCTCATTACATTTTATAAGAGTTCTGGTAGCATAGTACCTAAGGCACTTGACTGCTAACCAGAAGGCTGGAGGTTCAAACCCACCAGCCGCTCTTCAGAAGGAATATGGAGCAATCTACTTCCATACTGATACTGCCTCAGAAACCCAAGGAGGGGTCACTATGAGTTGGGTCCGACTTGACGGCACATAACAATGACAACAACAACAACAAGCTCTTTTAAGTTGTTGTTGGATTTCATTCTTTGCAATTGTATTATGAAGAGTCTTAGCTCTTTTCTACCTGTTGGGTGCAGGTCACTTCAGTCCTACAGACAGACTACAGGTCCTTGTCAAGTAAGCATGTCCAAATTGTTTACTTACTTTTTCAAGCCAGAATGAGAGTCTTTTGCTTCTGACAGGTTTTAGTATCTATTTTAAGGACTTTCACATGATTAAGCCAGGTCCACTCTGGATAGCCTCTTATTATTATTATTAAACTCAAAATCAATTTATTTAGGGCTTTACAACCATCTGCAAATTCTTTCAAACTTGTCAAATTCTATTGGTTAGAATCAAGTCACAGGTTTCACCTGCACTCAAGGGGTGTGAACACCAGGAAGTAGGAATAATGGTGACCACCCTAGGGTGCGTCTGCCACAGAGGTGGTCTTAATTATAAAACATAGCATGGACTTTGTAACGAGGCAATCATGTTCATACTGTCACTTACTAGCCATTTAACCTAGAACAAACTATTTAACCTTTGTAAATCAATCCCTTTACCTGTAAAAAGCAAGTGATTTATATCTATATTGCAGTGTTAACAGAATGAAAACTATGAATTTGTTGTAACTCATAAATGCCTGTTAATGACATTTTTATAGAATAGTCATTGTATGAATAATCTGGAGATCAGACCTGTTTTTGTTTTAAGTAAATTCGGGCTTAATCCAAATTAAAAGAATCTGTCACAGATATATTCTAAACCCTCTCTTGCCTCTGTGGTTTCACTTGAGTGGGCCACTTACAAAAGTTACCAAAAAAAAAAAAAAAGCTGTTGTTTATTAACATCTTATAAATGGTTAGTCTTTATGCTAAGTAGAGATAGAGGTAGAGATTGATGGTATAGAGATACAGATAAAGATATGTCTGTATGAATATATATTTTGTTTGCATATGTGGATAGAGGGAAATATTATTACCCCTTTATTACAAATGAAGAAACAGACTCAGATTCTAAGAAAAACTAAATAACATGCTTATTTTCATGCATAGTGGCTTTGTTGCTATTATTAGGTGCTGTGGAGTTGGCTCCAACTCATAGTAATCCTATGTATACCAGAATGTAACACTGCCTGATCAAGTGCCATCCTCACAATCCTTGCTGTGCTTGAGCCCATCATTGCAGCTCCATGTTAATCCATTCCATTGAAAGTCTTCCCCTTTTTTACTGACTGTTCTGGTTACCTAGTGCTGCTCTGACAAGAATATACCACAAATGGAATGTCTTGAACAAACAGGAGTTTATTCTCTTACAGTTTGGAGGCTTTAAGTCCAAGTTCAAAGTGCCAGGCTCTCGGGGCTGAGTGAAAGTCCCTCAGCCTTGGGCTTCAGCTCTGCCTCCAGCTCCTGGCCCACTGGAGCTGGAGTCATTTCTTTATTCAGACAGCTGCTGCCTGCTGAGGCTGAGAGGCCCAAGGTTGACAAATAAAATGGCACAGTCCCGATGTTACCAGACCTCATGGCAGGCCATTAATTTAAGTCCATTGCAAGTCTGAAGGTTGGCAGAGCATGGCAGGCTGCTGATTAATGAAATGGCTACATGCAGGGTCCAAGCATTCCATAAGCCAGAGACCATTCGCAAAGCTGCTTCTTATATACAGGAAGCAGACCACATCCTTAAATCAGCTTCTTAGCTGCTTGTGGTAGATGCCACCATGGAGTTGAGTGCCAGTCTCATCATGGGGAATAACTACCACCAGCTGGGGCCCATCCACTTACCCAGGCCCAACCAAGTTGGCACTAAAACATAATCACCATCCTGACCCTCTGCTTGAACAATTTCTCTTAGAAAGATCAGCACAAGGCCAGTCCCATTGAGGCAGAAGTTAAAGATGTTCCAAATGTCCAAACTACTGTGCCACTCCATCATTTCAGACATTAACTCCTTCTCCTCTTAGTAATCCCCCCTCTGTCTTTGGGTTCTGTATTTCACTGTAAAGTCTCACAGAACTCACAGACACCCTAGGGATCATCTCATGTAATGGTAGTGGAGGCTGGAGTCTCACAGGCTAAAAAGTCCCAGGTATATAAGTAAGTCTGGAGGATCCTCCCAATTCTCAAGGTTTGATGAACCTCAATCAGCAGATCAGATGACGGCTGCTGTCCCAAATCCAGGGGTAAGATGATGATGAGCTGAAATGCAGAAACAGAACAAGAGGGAGGGTGAACTTTCCCAGAAGATTCCTATATATGCCCTCAAATAAACTAAGGGTGGTGATTTGAGTTACATCCTCTAGCAAGGCAGGACTCAAGATTTATTGCACCTGTGCTGCTCCAACAGAAATGCATCAAGTGGATGACTTTCAAACTCCATCAACAGGAGTTTAAAAGCAGCCACTCAGTTGCTTATAGCAAATTTCACCACAGAGCAAATTGCCAGTCATTATAGGGAATAACTACTAACAGCAGCCCAGCCAAGTTGACACATGACCTTAACTACTACACCACCCTAAACAGGCATGGATAATAGGATTTACAATACATCACAAAATGGAGGACAATGGCTAGAAGGGCCACATCAAGCAATTCACCACACCCTCTTTACCAACCATGATATCTTTCTCCAAGGAATGGTCCCTTCTGACAACATGACCAAAGCAGGTGAGATGAAGTTTGGAGTTTGGCCATTCTTCTTTCCAAAGATCATTACAGCTGCTTTTCTTCCAGGACATATTTGTGCATTCTTCTGGTGTTCCACAATACTCCAAAGGGTATTTTAGCACTCTTTGCCAACACCACAATTCAAAGACATCAACTTTTCTTTGGTTTTCTTTATTAATTTTCCAGCTTTCACATGCATATTGAAAAACAAAATAAAAACCAAACTCACTGACATTGAGTCTGTTCTGACTCATAGCAACCCCTCCTTGGATTTCCAAGGGTGTATCTCTACAGAAGTAGATTGCCCAGTCCTCCTTCCGAGGAGTGGGTGGTGTGTTTGAACCACCAACCTTCCAGTTAGCAGTCAAATGCCTTAGGCACTACACTACCCACATGTATATGAGGCTATTGAAAATACCATGACTTGGGTTAAGTGCATCTTAGTCTTCAAAGTAACAACTTTGGTCTTTAACATTTTAAAGAAGTGTTTGTTTGTTTTTCAACAGACTTTTCAGTGTAATAAAACCAAAACCAAACCAACTTCCATGGATTCTGACCCATGGTTTGGTTTCCAAGACTATAAATCTTTATGGAAGTAGACTGCCTTATCTGTTTCCAGCAGAGCACCTACTGATGGGTTTGAACTACCAACCTTCTGATTAGCAGCCAAATGCTTTATCTCTTACTCCACCAGAGATCCTTAGTTCACTGCAACATGAAGTCTGATTTCTTAAATACTGTTTCCATGGGTGTGGATTGTAGATCCAAGTAAAATGAAATCCCTGACTTCAATCTTTCTCCATTTATCTAGATATTGTTTATTGGTTCACATAGTGGCTTAGAATAAGAAATTTAAGACAGAAAAAAGTATGTTTAAAAAAGAACTTTCCACTTGAGCAAATTGTTTTATCTCTCAGCATTAATAATAATACTTACTTCAATGGTTTATTATAAATATCAATGAAGGTAACATATTTAGAGTTTTTTTTGCATTTTCCTAAAAAAAAAAAAAAATGATTAGCTATTATTGACTACTAACCAGAAGGCTGGTGGTTCAAACCCACCAGCCACTCCTCAGAAGGAAGACTGGGCAATCTACTTCTGTAGAGATACACCCTTAGAAACCCAAGGAGGGGTTGCTATGAGTCAGAACAGACTCAATGTCAATGAGATTGGTTTTTATTTTGTTTTTCCATATGCATGTGAAAGTTGGAAAATTAATAAAGAAAACCAAAGAAAAATTGATGTCTTTGAATTGTGATATTGGCAAAGCATGCTAAAATACCATGGAACACCAGAAGAATGCATAAATATGTCCTGGAAGAAGTGCAGCTGTAATGATCCTTGGAAACAAGAATGGCCAGACTTCATCTCACCTGCTTTGCTCATGTTGTCAGAAGGGACCATTCCTTGGAGAAAGATATCATAGTTGGTAAGGAGGGTGTGGTGAATTGCTTGATGTGGCCCTTCTAGCCATTGTCCTCCACTTTGTGTTGTATTGTAAATTCTATTGCCCATGCCTGTTTAGAGTGGTGTGTTAGTTATAGCCTCAGAAACCCATAGAGGGGTTGCAATGAGTTCTGTGAGTTAGAACTGACTTGATGGCAATGAGGTTTTTTGTTGTTGTTGTTGTTTTTTAATTATCATGAGTATATCAGTGTGTTATGACCTGATAGTTAATCATACTGTGGTGGTTTGTATGTTGCTATGATGGTAGAAGCTATGCCACTAGTATTTAATCCATAGGGTACAAATTTCAACAGTGCTAAACAGATGAAGCAAGGACTCAAAAATGCTCGAGACTGTGAAGATGATACAGAAATGGGTAAAATGTGTTCTGTTCTCCTTAAGGTTGCCATGAATTGAATTTGACTGGATGGAAGCTATCTATCTATCTATCTATCTATCTATCTATCATCTATTTATCCATTGATCTATCTACCTACCTACCTCTCTATTATTATCATGAGTATTGTTTTTCAGAGGAGCTCTGGTAGCATAGTGCTTAAGGCACTTGACTGCTAACCAGAAGACTGGTGGTTCAAACCCACCAGCCACTCCTCAGAAGGAAAGTTGGGCAATCTACTTCCGTAGTGATAATGCCTCAGAAACCCAAGGAGGAGTCATTATAAGCCAGGTCCCACTCGATGGCACACAACAACAACATTGTTTTTCAGTACTTGTAGTATCATAACTGTTCGGAACTGTAATTCAGTTTCGTGTTCTGACTGATCATAATGATCTTTCCACTGCAGTTTTAGAAGTGATTAATCCACCTTGAAATCAATAGTAAAATCAGAAAAGTAGCAAGCCCTGAGTTAAATCAGCTTAGGTAACTATCTAGGGTCATTGTAAACTGTATAGATCTATAGGGATAAGCCCATATTTTCTCAAGGATGGCTAGAGATTTCATTATTCCAACATCAACCTGGTACAAGTTCACAAAGACCTAAAGCCTGGAGCTCATTCATTTTCCTACAATGAAATAACTATTGAAACCAGTTTAAGATGTTGTTTCAACAATTGTCACTAATCCTGCAGTCACCTTTGGGAGAATATAACTAGCCTACCAGTCATCCAGTCCATGTAATCATATTATATTTTCTAATACTAGCATAAATTCTCATTGTTTCCTCTGCAAATTTGTTTCCTTTATTTCCCAAAATATATGTATCTCTACTTGAAGAAGTATCTAATAAAAAAAAATAATATAATAAAATTGATATTACCTCAAAACTCACACCCTCTCAGTATAATTCTTTAGGGAAAGAAAAACAAATTACTTTTAATCAGCCTCATTCCTGTATACTATTTATTTCATCACCTGGTCTATGATGAAAACAGTAGATTTTATCTCCAGAAATTTCCCTAGAAATCAATTTTGATATCTTAAAGGTCAGCTTTAAATATAAGTGGGAAATAATTTAGGACAAGTCAGAAAAACCCAGAAGTCATATCCATTGGGTTAAACTGACCTGCTTTGACCATGCGAACAGGTATCTGGATATCCAGGGTTGAACTTTTTTTTTTTAACTTATGGCTGTTAATCATAGAGGAAAAAAGTTAGTCTGATCAAGCTGAAGGAAATTATAAAATTTTTGGGTTAATTTGTGCCCCTAAAACGTTATGTTCAAGTCCTTACTCTTCGTACCTATGAATGTGACCTTGCTTGGAAATAGAGCTTTTGCAAATGTAATTATTTAAGATGAAGTCATTCTGGAATAGAGCACATTTTAATCCAATGTGACAGATGTCCTTATTAAAAGAGGAAAAAAACACACAGAGGGAAGACAGCCATGTGAAGACAAAGGCAGATATTGGAGTTAAGCTATCAAAAGCCAAGGAAGACCTGGCACCACCCGAAGCTGGAAGAGACAGGAAAGATTTTTCTCTATAGCCTTCAGAAAGAACATGAACCTATTGACACACCAAATTTTTACAGTAGCCTTCAGAATTGTCAGAGACTAAATATGTGTTTAGGAGCTCTGGTAGCATAGTGCCAAGGCACTTGACTGCTAACCAGGAGGCTGGCGGTTCAAACCCACTAGCCACTCCTCAGAAGGAAGGTTGGGCATTCCTACTTCCGTAGTGATAACTGCCTCAGAAACCCAAGGAGGGGTCGCTAGGAGTTGGGGCCAACTCGATGGCAAATAACAACAACAACAACAAATATGTGTTTATTCAAACCTCCCACTGTGTGGTACTTTGTTACTGGAACACTAAAAATCTAACAAAGAAACCAATGGAAATAACTGCCTACCACCCACATCTTTATACTCTAACTCAGTTTATGTTCTTCATGAAACTTACCGATACATGAAATTACCATTTCCCTTTATATACTTAATAATTTACTAATTTATGTTTTATTATTTCCCATTAGAATATAAGATCAAACACCTAGGTTTTCTTATTTACCACTATACTGTAAACACAGAATAATCCTTTGCATATAATAGAGAATCAATAAATATTTATAGAGCCTGTTTTAAGAGCCAGTAGTTCTAAGGAAGCCCCTGGGTTTCACAAATGCTTAAGCATTTAGCTACTGACTGTAAAGTTGAAGTCCTAATCCATTCAGAGATACCTCAGAAGAAAGCCAGTCAAAAGTACTTCCAAACTATCACAACCCTTGGAAACTCTATGGAGCACAGTTCCATTCTGAAACATAAAATGTTGCCATAAGTCAAAATCAACTTTTTTTGCCTTTTGACAGTTTTACTCATATTTCTTTTCACACCACATCATCACTGATGCATTTATTACCACACATCAAATATTTAAGGCAGATGCATTTTGTTATGCTTTGTCAGTTTTTCAATAAAGGAAAAGATGCTAGCTGAGGTGTATACCAATTCTATTAAAAACAGGGTGGCAAGACTATCGAGTTTTAAACTACTTTGATGGCTTATATTAGGAAGCCTTGTCTGAATAAAGGGAAGTCAAATTCTGATTGATTATTGTTGTCTGCTACATCACAGTCTGCTGTCTTGGACCAAGGGTCTTGTGTTAATGCTACTGTGTACTGAAATCTGTCAAACTATGAGCACACACTTGTTGAGCTGCCACCATCACAAATATAATGTGGTGAATTTTATAAGAGGATCTCAGTGCACAGAAGTTTTTCAATTAAAAAAAATGTAACAGTAGCATGCAATATTTCAAGAATACTCTTTTGTTAACTACATCCTTTTTCAAACATCGTCTTCTAATGTGCTGCTACTACTACACCTGTTTATCAGTTTCTGAATCTCAAAGTCTAAATTGTCAGAGATGTTGAGATTCAGTGACCACATTTTTTTATTTTGATTGTTATTTTGTTTTGGAGAAAGATATGATAATGTGGAAAACAGGATATTATTTAAGATTTTGGGCACTCTGGGGGGTGTAGTGTCTAAAGCTTTTGACTGCTAACCAGAAGGCTGGCAGTTCAAACCCACCAGCAACTCCTGGGAAGGAAGATTGGGCAATCTATTTCTATAGAGATACTGCCTCAAAAACCCAAGAAAGGGTCGCTATGAGTCAGTATTGACTTGATGGTAGTGAGGGTGAAGATACAAGATTTCATTTTGGCTTCTCTTTTCCAAATTAAAAGTTTGCTTCCTTTTAAAAAAAAATCTATGAAAACTTTAATATATATATTTAAATACAAGACTTGCCTTGGTATAATGTAAAAGAAGGTATCCAGAGGCTTAGGGAATTGGCATGTTAGAATAGATTTATCAGATTAGACCCATAGACCCAGAAATGTAGAGCCCAGCACCAGTACAGTGAGTAACAAATTTGTGAAGGAAGCAAGCTGTGCTGTCACTTGAACAATGTGATCCAGCTGATCCGATTGTGCTTAAAGTGTCTGTAGCAGATAGAGAGGCTATTTGGACTCTTTGGCAGGTCCCTATAGGTGAATCAGGGAGCTCTGGTAGCATTGTGGCTAAGGCACTTGACTGCTAACCAGAAGGCTGGCAGTTCAAACCCACCAGCCACTTCTCAGAAGGAACATGGGGCAATCTACTTTCATAGTGATACTACCTCGGAAACTCAAGGAGGGGTCACTATGAGTTGGGTCTGACTCGACGGCACATAACAACAACAACAACAATAACATTGGTGAATCACAATGCAGACCCTTGGGATTTTGGAGCAACGCCCTGCCATCCTGTGCAGATAACTACTCTTATTTTGAGAAACAGCTTTTGGCTTGTTACTGGGCTTCAGTACAGACTGAACACCTAACCATGGGCCACCAAGTGACCATGAGACCTGAGCTTCCCATCATGAGCTGGGTGTCATCTGACCCACAGAGTCATACAGTTGGACGTGCACAGCAGCACTGCATCATTAGATAGAAGTGTTATATCAGAGATCAGGCTCAAGCAGGAACTGAATGCACAAGTAAGTTGCATGAAGAAGTGGCCCAAATGCCTATAGACTCCATTCCAGTCACATTACCTTCCCTCTCCTAGTCTGCACCTGTGGCCTCATAGGGAGTTCCTTATTATCAGTTGACTGAGGAAGAGAAAACTCGTGCCTGGTTTACAGATGGTTTTGCATAATATTCAGGCACCACTTGAAAGTGGATTCAGTGGCACTGCAGGCCTTTTCTGGGACTTCCTTGAAGGACAGTGGTGAAGAGAAATCATCCCAATGGGCAGAACTTTGAGCCTTGATTCTGGTTGTTCACTTTGCATGGAATAAGAAATGGCCAGATGTGCGATTATATATGGAGTCATGGGCTGTGGCTAATGGCTTGGCTGGATGGTCTGGGATGTGGAAGGAACATGATTGGAAAATTGCTGACAAGGATGTATGGGGAACAGGTATGTGCATAGATTTCTCTGACTGGGCCAAGGAGCAAAGATATTTGTGTCTCATGTGAATGCCCACCAAAAGGTGACCTCAGCAGAGGAGGACTTTAACAATCAGGTGGATAACATGACATATTCAGTGGAAACCAGGCATCATTTTCCCCAGCTACTCATGAACAAAGTGGCCATGGTGGCAGGGAGGAGGTTATGCAGGGGCTGAGCAACATGGACTTCCACTTACCAAGACTGATTTGGCTATTGCCACTGCTGAGTGCCCAATCTGGCAGCAGCAGAGACCAACACTGAGTCTGTGATATAGAACCATTCCTCAGGGTGATCAGCCAGCAACCTGGTGGCAGGTTGACTACATTGGACCACTTTTATCATGGAGAGGACAGCGTTTTGTACTTACTGTAATAGATACTTATTCTGGATATGGATTCACCTTCCCTGCACACAATGCTTCTGCCAAAACTACCATTTATGGATTTACAGAATGCCTTATCTACCATAATAGTATCTCACACAGCATTGCTTCAGATCAAGGGACTCACTTCACTGCAAATGAAGTATGGCAAGGGGCCTATGCTCATGGAATTCACTGGTCTTACCATGTTCCTCATCATCCTGAAGCATCTGGCTTGATAGAACAATGGAATGGCCTACGAAAAACACAATTATGGCACCAGCTAAGTGGCAACACCTAGAAGGGTTGGGACAATGTTCTCCAGGAGGCTGTATATGATCTAAACCAGTGTCCAATATACAGTACTGTTTCTCTAATAGCCAGGATTTGCAGTTCCAGAAACCAAGGGGTGGAAACAGGAGTGATATCACACGCAATTATTCCTATGACCCACTCAAAAAATTTTTGCTTCCTGTCCCTGCTACCCTATGTTCTGTGGGTCTGAAGATCTTAGCCCCAAAGGGAGGAACAGTTCCACTTGGAGACACAATACAGTTTGCATTGAACTGGAAATTAAGAATGCCACCTGGCCATTTTGGCTTCCTCATTCCTCTCGATCAACATAAAAAGAAGGGTTTTACTTTACTGTCTGGTCAGATAGATCCTGATTACCAAGGGGAAATTGGATTGCATTACATAATGGAGGTAAAGAAGAATAATTCTGGAATACAGAAGATTCTTTAGGACATCTCTTAGTACTACCATGCCTTGTGATTAAAGTCAATGGAAAATTACAGCAACCCAATTCTGATATGACTGCTAATGGCCCAGGCCCTTCAGGAACGAAGGTTTGGGTCACCCTACCAGGCAAAGAACCATGACCAGCTGAGGTGCTTGCTTAGGGCAAGGAAAAAAAGGAATGGGTGTTGGAAGAAGGTAGCTCTGAATATCAGCTGTGACCACATGACCAGTTGCAGAAATGAGGACTGTGATTGTTATATTTCTTGATTGTATATGTGCATCAAATATTTTTGTTTCCTTCTGTTATGAACCATGAAATGTAAACAAGGTTAATGTATTTCAGTTGTATGCATGTTAGCATATCATGTTAGGTGCAAATATGACTTTATAATTCTCCTTATTTAGATATTATATATAGTTAAGAAGATGTGTACAACTGCCAAATTGACAAGGGGTGGACTATGATAGTTAGAGCTGTGTGTCAACTTGTCTGGAATATAATTCTGTGTGGTTTAAGAAGTTGTGATGTGGGTTATTCCCATGATAGCATCATATATATATATATATATTTTTTTAGCAGCCAATCCATTGAAAGGGAGTTTACCTAGGGGGGTGGCCTTCTTCCAGTATATTTATGGACATCTTGGGAAAAGAGATACTCTTCTGTGGATTGGGATTCTGTTGTGCTGCCTACAACTGTTTGTGAGTGAACAATTCACCATTTGGCCTGGAGATCTTGGGTTCATTATTTGTTGGAGTGAACAGCTGGTATACTGCCTGCTAACCTTGATCTTGTCAGTCCCTGGAGCTGTGTGAGTCAAGAAAAGTCTCCAGCTTGATGTTTCATCCAAGAATTGGTGACTTGCCAGCTTTTATAAGTGTGTGAGCCATTTTCCTAAAATAAATTTCTCTTTCTCTATATGTATATATAAATTTTACTGGTTTTCCTTCTCTAGAGAACCCAGCCTGATACATTCCCTTTCCAAAGAAATATTCAGGTATTTGTCTCCAATCTCATTAATTCTGCCTTCCACTCTTTTGATTCTACTCCTTTGCCCTTTCAATGTGTTATTTATTTCTGAAAATTTAGTATTAGTCTTCTGGGTTTCTGTCAGTAGATTTTGTATCATTTCTAATTTTTCATTTATTTTGTCATTTTTCTTTTTGTATTGTCTTTGGAAATTGTTCTAGGGTTTTCTCTGTGTTTTCCTCCTCTTTGTCAGTGTTTTCCTTGCTCTATCTCTCAATCAATTGAATGTACCTAAATATAATTCTTTTTAATTCCTTATCAAGGAGTTCCAGTGCTGCTACTTCCTTAGGGATGTGTTCTGGGTCTGTATCTTGCTGCCTTTTTTCTACTGCTTTATCTTGCTTCTTTGTGCAGAGTGTGTT
>NW_006922499.1:11985-16825 GCF_000298275.1 Orycteropus afer afer | reverse complement strand
GTCTCCATCTTCACTGCTTCTTCTTTTATTCACCAATCCCCAGTGCCATCGTCCATGCAGCCCCTGGCTACCAGGGCTGATGTTTAGGTTGCATCTTAGGTCCTAACATCATTTGGCAATATCCAAGCTGTCCATGCAGTCAGGATTGTTAATAGTCCATAGCTCCATATGTCTCATTTTTCAGAGTTTTCATGCAGGTTCTTTTATTAGTTGGAATTTATTCCAGTTCTGTATCCTTCCTTTCAAAGATCAGGGTTACAAGATTATCTTCTGTATGTGTGTTAATTGATTCCTCTTTTCTTTGTTGAAGAGGGTCTGTATAGTTTGTCTGCCTATTCAACCATCTTACTGGATCTTCTTACCAGAGTATTTTATATGTTAGTATTAGCCCTAATTCTTCATGTCCATTCTATCACTAGCCAACTGTTTTATGTTCAACTAAGATTATTATGCTTTAGAGCATATTTATCTTATCTTTCCAATGATATTTAAATTTAGTAAAATAGACTCAAATTTAGATAGTAGTCTACCTTGTTTAGTATTTTTAGTATTTTTACAAGCATGCTTATATCTGAGGAAAAACTCATCTGACTGTCATAATTAGCACAGTTTTAAGCAGAAAATATACTAGGGTATTGCCACAAAGTGGAATTAAATATTTTGAAGACATTGTTCTGTAATACATAATTGCTTACTTGATTTTACCCACTCTGAGTACAAAATTTTTATTCTAACAATGAAATTCTAAGTGTTGTTGTTATGTACCATCAAATCGTCCAACTCATAAGGACCTTATATACAACAGAACAAAACACTGCCTGGTCCTCTGCCAGCCTCACAATCCCTACTAAACCTGAGCCCATTGCAGCAGCCACTGTGTCAAACAACTTGTTCAGGGCCTTCCTCTCTTTCCCTGACCCTCCACTTTACCAAGTGTGACATCCTTCTCCAGAGAATCATCCCTTCTAATGTCATGACCAAAGGAAGTGAGACAAAGTCTGGCCATCCTCACCTCCAAGGAGCATTCTGCCTGCACTTCTTCCAGGAAAGATTTGTTAGTTCTAGGTACTTTTAGCACTCTTTGCCAACAGCACAAATCAAAAGCATCAACTCTTCTTTGATCTTCTTTATTCATTATTCAGATCTCACATGCATACGAGGCAATTGAAAATAGCATGGGTTGAGTTAGGTACATCTTAGTCTTCAAAGAGATACTTTTGCTCTTCATTGCTTGAAAGAGGTCTTTTGCAGCAGATTTGCCCAATGCAATACATCTTTTGATGTCTTGACTGCTGCTTCCATTGGCATTGATTGTAGAAACAAGTAATATGAAGTCTTTGACAACTTTAATCTTTTCTCCATCTATCATAATGCTGCTTATTGTTCCAGTTATGAAGAATTTTGTTTTCTTTTTATTCAGGTGTAATCCATACTGTAAACTGTAGTCCTTAATCTTCATCAGTAAGTGCTCTAAGTCATCCTCACTTTCAGCAAGCAAAGTTGTGTCACTTGTGTATCACAGGTTGTTAAAATCCTTCCTCCTATCCTGATGCCATGTTCCTCTTCAAATAGTCTAATTTCTCAGATTATCTGCTCAGCACACAGATTGAATAAGTATGGTGAAAGGATACAACCCTGACACACTCCCTTCCTGATTTTAAACTGTGCAGTATATCCCATTGTTCTGCTCCAACGATAGTTTCCTGGCCTATGTATACATTCCTCATGAGTACAGTTAAGTGTTCTGAAATTCTCATTCTCCTCAATATTATCCATAATTTGTTATGACCCACAGAATCTGATGCCTTTGCATAGTCAATAAAACACAAGTAAAAATCTTTCTGGTATTCTTTGCTTTCAGCCAAGATCTATCTGACAACAGCTATGATATCCCTCACTCCACATCCTCTTCTGGATCCAGCTTGCATTTCTGGAAGTTCTCTGTCAGTATACTGCTACAATCATTTTTGAATTATTTTTAGTAAGATTTTGCTTTCTTGTTATGTCAATGATATTTTTTGATAATTTCCACATTCTTTGGGATCACCTTTCCTTGGAATGGGTACAAATATGGATCTCTTTGACTCAGTTGGCCAGGTAGCTGTCTTCCACATCTTTTGGCATAGCTGACTGGGGGTCTCCAGCACAGCACCTGTTAGTTGAAATATCTCAATGGGTATTCCATCAATTTCCTGGAGCCTTGTTTTTCACCAATTCTTTTAGTGCAGCTTTGACTTCTTCCTTCAATAACATTGGTTCTTGATCATATGCCACCTCCTGAAATGGATGAACATTGACCAATTCTTTTTGCTGTAGTGACTCTGTGTATTTCATCCATCTTCTTTTGATGTTTCCTGCATTATTCAACATATTGACCATGAAATCTTTCATTCTTGCATTTCAAGGCTTAAATTATTTCCTCAGTTCTTTCAGCTTGAGAAATGGGGAGGATGTTCTTCCCTTTTGGTTTTCTAACTCCAACTCTGCACATTTCATTATAATAACTGACTTTGTCTTTTTGAGCTGCTCTTTGAAATCTTCTATTCAGTTCTTTTATCATGTCAATTCTCCCATTTGCTTTGGCTACTCTCCATTCAAAGGCAAGTTTCAGGGTCTCCTCTGACATCCACTTTGGTCTTTTCCTCCTTTCCTATCTTTTTAATGACCTTTTTCTTCTTCATGGATGATATTCTTGATGTCATCCCACAGTTCTTCTGGTTTTCAGTTATTAGTGTTCAGTGTATCAAATATGTTCTTTAGATGGTCTCTAAATTCAGGAGGGATATAATCAAGGTCATATTTTGACTCCCATGGACTTCTTTTAATTGTCTTCAACTTCAACTTGAACTTGCATATGAGCAGTTGATGGTCTGTTCTACAATCACCTCCTGGCCTTGTTTTGACTGAAGATAGTGAGCTTCTCCATCACATCTTGCCACAGACATTGTCAATCTTGTTCCTGTGTACTCCATGTGGTGAAGTCCATATGTATAGCCTCCATTTGTGTTGTTGCAAAAAAAGTATTTGTAGTGAATAATTCACTGGTCTTACAAAACTCTGTCATGTGATCTCCAGCATTATTTCTATAATCAAGACCATATTTTCCAACTACTGGTGATTCTTCTTTGTTTCCAACTTTGGCATTTGAATAACCAGTGATAATTAACACATCTTGATTGCATGTTCAGTGGATTTCAGACTGCAGCAGTTGGTAGAAATCTTCAAATTTCCTTATCTTTGGCTTTGGTTGTTGGTGCCTAAATTTGTGTAGTAGTGATATTAACTTTTCTTCCTTGTAAGTGTATGGATATTATCCTATCACTGACAGTGTTGTACTTCAGGACAGATTTTGAAATGCTCTTTTTGACAATGAATGCTGTGCCATTCCTCTTCAATTTGTCATTCCCGGCATAGTAGGTCATAAGATTCTCTGATTCAAAATGGCCCAAACCAGTCCATTTCAGCTCAGTAATGCCTAGTATATACATTATCCATTTTTATGCATTCCATTTCATTTTTGACAACTTCCAATTTTCCTTGATTCATACTTCATACATTCCATGTTCTGAGTATGAATGGACCTTTGCAGCTGTTTTTTTCTTATCTTGAGTCATATCACATGCACAAAAGGAGGTCCTGGAAGCTTTACTCCACCCACATCATTAAGGTTGGCTGTATTATGAGGAAATAACTCTTTCCTTGTCATATTTTCAGTGCCTTCTGACCTGAGGGGTTCATCTTCTGGCTGTGTATCAGATAATGTTTCAGGGCTATTTTTCAGTGATGTATCAGTCAGTGTTTCACCGCTATTCATAAGGTTTTCACTTGTCAATTCCTTGAGAATTGTATGGCCTCTTTCTTCTTCTGAGTCTGTCTCAGTCTGGAAATCCCGCTGAACTTGTCCACCATTGGTAACCCTGTTGACACTTGAAACACCAGTGGCATAGCCTCCAGGCTCACAGCAACACACAAGCCACCACAGGAAGACAAACTGACAAACGAGTTCATCTCCCTTAGCTGTTCTAAACTGCTCCACTCCTACTTCCTGGTTTTCCCTACCAGTTCTGGCCCTCCAAAAAGCTGTTTGCTTCCACTTCCCAGCCTTCTCTATAAGTTCCAACCCTTCAAAAAAATTCAAAGTAGTCTGTGTTTTTTTCTAACTTACCAATTGTGTTAGTTAAAGTGGCAGTCAACTTGGCTGGGCCTGGTTGAATGGCTGGGCAGCTGGATATAGTTATTCTGCATGTTTTGATGGGTAACTATTTCCATGGTGGAATCTACTGGAGAGCTGAGTAGCTGTTTTAGAGATGTAGTCTTCTCCCAGTGTATAAGAAGCAGCTTTGAGGAAGGTCTCTAGCTTTTTGGCACACTTGAACCCTGCATGTAGCCAAGTCATTGTTCAGCAGTCTTCCATGCACTGTTGATCTTGGGACTTCTTCTGGACTTGAATTAATGGCCTGCTGTGTTGTTTAGTAACATTGTTACTGTGCCCTTTTACTTGTTGACCTTGGGTTTGTCAGCCTCGGCAACCAGCAGCTGTCGGAGTAAAGAAAAGCCTCTAGCTTCAGGGCCCAGAAGCAGGAGGCAGAGCTGAAGCCCAAGGTTGAGGGGCTTTCACCCAGCCCCTAGAGCCTGGCACTTTAAACTCCGACTTAAAGCTTCCAAACTGTGAGAGAATAAACTCTTGTTTGTTAAAGCCATCCCATTTGTGCTATATTCTTGTCAGAGTAGCACTACATAACCAAAACACCACTTTATGAAGATGACATAAAGATTTACTAAAACTGAATTAATCCTGCTATAAAGCAAGAAAAATCTACAGTTAAAAAAAAAAAAAAAA
>NW_006922499.1:8516-11760 GCF_000298275.1 Orycteropus afer afer | reverse complement strand
AAAAAAAAATCTTTTCTGTTGAGTTGATCCCAACTCACAGCTACCCTTTTTGGGTTTCCAAGGTTGTAAATCTTTACAGAAGTAAATTGTACAGTCTTCCCTCTGCAGATTGGCTGCTGGGTTTGAACCACCAACTTTCTGGTTAGCAGTCCAATGTCTTAGGCACTGTGCCACCAGAGCTCCTTGTGTATATGTGTGTGTGTATATATATATATATACACACACACACACACACAAAGAGATAGAGCAATGGGTAGAAAGAAAGAGACATTTACTTTAAGGAATTAGCTCATGTAGTTTTGTGGCTGGCAAGTTCTAAGTCCATAGGTCAAGTGGCAGGTTCGAGACTTTTGCAAGCTTACTTCCCAAGATAAAGAAGTCAGATGATGAGATGATTTCAGGGTCAAGAGATAGAAAGCTCTTCCAGAGCATTTATTTTTATTCTTGAGACATCTTTTATTTTCTTCCATGGAAACTCCCCTTTCCACTGATTGGTTGATCACATCACATAACATCATGAACTATGATTGCATTACACTACACTACAGAACAACAATCAGTTCAGAGACTGGCCAAGACACTGATAATCATAGGTTAGCCACATTGATACATGAAATTAACTATCATACATAATAAGCTTTAACCATTGTTTCTAAGTCCAATTTCTCTATCCTGATCTACTGTGGGTTTTTCTGTAAATCTGTCAGGTCACTACTGTAGTTACCCCAGATTGTTTGCAATAGGATATATATTTAAAATGTTAGGGATCTTGTGAATATTTGCAAACATGTTTGTTGAACATAAAAGTTAATGTAATAGAGTGACTTGCTGAGAACTGAGAGGGCATGACTTTCTCCACCTTCTTATCTGAATATCTAATGGCAGTGGATGAGGTTAAGAAAGCCATACAGCATGGCTGTGCCTCAACTGACAGGAAAGAGGTAGTGACTGCCATCCTAGAATGGTATCCAGCCAACTGTCTCATTTCTGGGTACAGATGGCAGTATAAACATTTGATGGGCTCTGTGGTATAGTACATAAAATGTGGCCAGGAGTATCAGGATGGTTTCTGTGTATATTGTCAAAAATCTTCTGAAGACCACAGGTTACAGCCTAACTACATCAGGCATATTTTGAGGATATTACAGGTTCAGTTCCAGACAACCTCAATAAAATGAATATTGCAATAAAAGAAGCCACAGGAATTTTTTGGTTTCCCCAAAAAATGTTGGTTTCCTAGTGCATGTAAAAGTTATATTTACACTATACTGTAGTCAAGTATGTATACAATTGTTGTTATGTGCCGTCGAGTCGGCCCCGACTCACAGCGACCCCTCCTTGGGTTTCCGAGGCAGTATCACTACAGAAGTAGGATTTCCCAACCTTATACAATAGCATTATGCAAAAGTTTAAAATATTGTGAGAATTTTCAAAATGTGACACAGACATGAAGTAAGCATATAACGCTGGAAAAGAACGGTGTCAAGGTGTCAATAGGTCTGTTAAATGCAGGGTTGCCACAAACATTTAAATTATTAAAAAGAAGAAGAAGAAGAAGAAGAAGAAAGAAAGAAAAAAGTAACACAGTATCTGTAGACTGCAATAAAGTGAAGCACAATAAAACAAGTTATGCCCATATAGAGTTTTTAGGGGAATTCAAAAATTAGCCAATGAAAACCTTAAGGATTACAACAGAATATTGTCCTCTATAGTGCTGGAAGATGGGGCTCCTAGCTTGGAAGTCATTACCAATAACCACAGCAATGGACTCAAACATACCAAGATGGCTCAGGACTTGGCAACATTTTAACTGCTATCAACAACAACAGAACATAAAGCAGATGCTATCATTCACATTCAAAGTAATATGCAGGCTTGTCCTCTGAACTAGGGCCCAGCCAGATTGCACAAGTTGCAGGCAATAAAGACTTTATGCTCAACCATTGTACCATATGGAAGTGATGACTCACATGTCATAGTACTCATAGAAATACCACAAGATAAATCTATAGGTATACTGAAGGTAGATAGAGGTTCTTATCACCCTTTTTATGTTCTTACACTTAAATACATTACCCTTCAGCATTCTCAGAAATTCAGCCAAGAAAAGAGCCTAGGAGAACAATCTTATAATTCCAGAGACTGGAGCAGAGTTTAGTTCGATGTAATGTATAGTAAACAAATGGGACACATTTGGAGTTATTCAGAAACTAACATTATTCATCCCCTGCTCAAAACTTATTCAAACACATCCTTTAGATCTGGTTCTTTGCCTATCCTGAATGAAATCTTGGGCAGGCCTCAAAACATATCACCTGACTTTCAAAAGTAAAAATTTCTCTGTCCAATTCTAGCAATGACCTAATATCATTTATTGAATTAAAATATGCTCTGTATATAACAGTGTGAACTCAGAATTTCATTTTAAGTATAAATTTCTCTCCTCCCTTGATTTGGACATAATGATAGTCAGAATGTCTGACTTGACTCATATTGTCATTAGGGCTATGATACATTCTAGATAAGGTAGGTTTTTAAAACTAGCCCTTTCATTCATGTCATAGTGTTTGTTCTGGTTACCTAGTGCCACTCTGACAGTAATATACAACAAATGAGATGCTTGAACAAACAAGAGTTTATTCTCTTATGTTTAGAGGCTTTAAGTCCAAGTTCCAAGTACCAAGATCTAGAGGCAGATGAAAGTCCCTCAACCTTGCGCTTCAGCTCTGCTTCCACTCGCAGCCCACTGAAGCTAGAGGCTTTTCTTCATTCAGATACTTCCTGGCTGCTGAGACTGACAAGCCCAAGGTTTACAAGTAAAAGGGCATATTCCCTATGTTACCAAATCACACAGCAGGCAATTAATTCAAGTCCATTGAGAGTCCCAAGTTCAGCAGTGCATGGCAGGCTGCTGAACAATGATACAGCTACATGCAGCGTTTAATCATGCCATAGGCTAGAGACTATTCCCAAAGCTGCTGCTTCTATACAGGAAGCAGACTACATCACTAAAGAAGATACTCAACTGCCTGTGGTAGATCCCACCATGGAGCTGATTGCCAGTTCCATCATGGAGAATAACTACCACCAGCTGCCCAGCCACTCAACCAGGCCCAGCCAAGCTGACACACAACCTTAACTACCTGCAAAAACAGCAAGGAGGCCACATGTTCTGACCTCCTCTAATCCCACAAGAGGAAGACAGGATTACCAGCAGTAACCCAAGGCCTATTACTGCAAGGCC
>NW_006922499.1:4427-7936 GCF_000298275.1 Orycteropus afer afer | reverse complement strand
GTTTACAAAGACTTATGGGAAGAAAAGCCACACTAAGTAATTTACTACACCACACTAGCACAGTGTTATGTTCTCTAGACCATTTCTAGAAATATTGTATGCCCTTAGGGAGTTTCTAAGATATTCTTAGGTAATATCAAAAACAACCCACTTTGATTATCTTTTGCATATGGCCCAGATTTGATCATCAAAAAACACACAACCTTGACATGTTTTGTTTAGAGTGGAAATGCAGCCTTCTTATCTGCCGCTGTAGGACACTTGAATCACTTTCTTGCCTCTTAATTTCTTTGAAAGAAGAGGATAATGGAGGAAGATGCTCAGATAAGCATCAAATACTAGTTCACCATGCTCCCACAAAGGAGCCATTGTGGCACAGTGGTTAAGACTCAACAGCTAACTGAAAAGTTAGCCATTAGAACCCACCAAGCCACTCCACAGGAGAAAGATGTGGCAGTCTGCTTTCACAAAGACTTATAGCCTTGGAAGCATTATAAGACAGTTCTACTCCGTCCTATAAGGTTGCTATAAGTCAGAATCTACTTGATGACAATGGGTTTTACCTTTCTGCTCTGTACTGAAGGTATCATAAATCAAGACCCTTATACTTTGTTTTCTACTACTCCTGTCAGTTTCTTGTACTGTGGTGGTGCATGTTTCTATGAAGCTGGAGGCTGTGCCATCGGTATTTCAAGTACCTGTAGGTCACCCATGGTGGACAGGTTTCAGTGGAGCTTCTAGATTAAGACAGACTGGGAAGCAGGATGGGGCCACCCACTTCTGAAAGAAAAAAAAAATGGCCAATGAAAACTTTATGAATATCAACGAAACACTGCCTGACATTTTAAGAAGGTCTGGGGGTACAGTGCCTAAGGCATTTGACTGCTAACCAGAAGATTGGTGGATCAAACCTACCAGCTGCTCCATGAAAGGCAGATGGGACAATCAACTTCCCTAAAGATTTACCACCTTGGAACCGCAATGGGGGTCACGATGAGCCTTATATATTACTGGAAAATGTTATGAATAGCCTTGACACATTGTCTGACATGTTGAGGATGGCCCCTCAAGTTGGAAGGCACTCAAAAGACAACTGGGGAAGAGCTGCCTTATGAAAGTAGAGTTGAGCTTTTCAATAACATAAATGACAACTATATGTGTAGAGCTGACCAGATGAAATACACATGAATCAAACTGACTACATCTGGGGAAAGAGACAATGGAGCAATTCAATATCTTCAACCAAAGCAAGATCAGAACCTGCTTGTGGAACAGACCATCTATTGTCCCTATGCAAGTTCAAGAAGAAGCTGAAAAAAATTAAAACAAGTCCACAAGAGCCAAAATGTGACCTTCATTATATCCCACCTGAATTTAGAGACCATATGACCAAAAAACAGATGAGTTTTAGGATGGCATTAAAAATATTATGCATGAAGAAAGCAAAAGGTCATTAAAAAGACAGGAGAGGAAGAAAAGACCAAAATGGATGTCAAAGAGACTAGGAAACTTGCTATTGAATGGAAAGTAACTAAAGCAAATGGAAGAAATGAGAAAATAAAAGAGCTGAACAGAAGATTTCAAGTACCAGCTCAAGATGATGAAGTAAATTATTATAATGAAATGTGCAAAGAGTTAGAAAAACTAAAGGGAAGTCTCCTACTTCCTCAACATTTCTCAAACTGAAAGAAATGAAGAAAAATCTCAAGCTTTGAGTTGCATATTGAAGGATTCTATAGGCAAAATATTGAATGATCCAGGAAGCATCAAAAGAAGATGGAAAGAATACACAGTCCCTGTACCAAAAAGAATTGGTCAGAGTTCACCCATTTCAGGAGGTGGCTTATAATCAAGAACCAATGATATTGAAGAAATAAGTCAAAACTATACTGCAAGAATTGGGAAAAAAAAAAAAAAAAAAAACAGGGCTTCAGGAATGGTAGAATACTCATTGAGATGTTTCAACAAAAGGATGCAGAGCTAGAAGGGGCTACTCATTTATGCCAGGAAATTTTGAAGCTGCCTGGCCAACTGACTTCAAGATATCCATTTTTGTGCCCATTCCAAAGAAAGGTGACCCAACAGAATGTGGAAATGATTGAACAACATCATTAATATCACATGCACTTAAAATTTTGCTGAAGATAATGCAAAAACAGTTGGAGCAGTATATTGATAGGGAACATCCAGAAGTGCAAGCTGGGTTCAGAAGAAGACATGGAATGAGGGATATCATTGCTGATGTCAGATGTATTTTGGGTGAAAATAATATCAGAAAGATATTTACTTGTATTTTATTGACCATACAAATACATTTGACTGTGTGGCTCATAACAAAATATGGATAACAATGCAAAGAACAGGAACTCCACAACACTTAATTGTGTTCATGAGGAATCGGTCTATAGACAATGAGGCTGTCATTTGAATAGAAAAAGGGGATACTGTATGGTTTAAAATCAGGAAGGGTGTGTGTCAGGTTTGTGCTTTTGTTAGGTGAAGTGGTCTGTAGATGTCTATAAGGTCAAGATGGTAGATTATAATGTTGAGCACTTCTGTGTCTTTGTTATGTTTCTTTTTAGTTGTTCTATCTTTGATTGAAAGTAGTTTATTAAAGTCTTCTACTATGACTGTGGAGTCATCGGGGTTGTATCCTTTCACCATACATATTCAATCTGTATGCTGAGCAAATAATGTGAGAAGCTGGGCTATATGAAGTGGAATGTGGCATCAGGATTGGAGGGAGACTCATTAACAACTTGAGATATATGCAGACAATACAACCATGCCTTCTGAAAGTGAAGATGACTTGAAGTATTTATTGATGAAGATTAAAGACTATAATTTGCAGTATGGATTACACCTCAATATAAAGAAAACTAAAATCTTCACAACTGGGCCAATGAACAGCATCACAGTAAATGGAGAAAATATTGAAGTTGTCAGGGGTTTCACTTTACTTGGATCTAAAATCAACACCCATAGAAGCAGCAGTCAATAAATCAGATGTCTAAAATTGACTTTAAGACAAAAACAACCACAAGAGACAAGGAAGGCCATTATATAATGATGAAAGGATCAATTGAACATGAAGATATAACCATAATAAATACATATGGACCCAATGAAAGAGACCTAAAATACAAAAATCAGACATTAAAGAATTAAAAAGGCAAATAGATGACTCGACAGTCATAGTAGGAGACTTTAATAAACCACTTTCAATCAAAGATAGAACAACTAAAAAGAAACACAACAAAGACACAGATGACCTACACAATACAATCCACCAACTTGATCTTATGGACATCTACAGAGCACTTCACCCAATAACAGCACAATATACATTATTTTCTAGTGCACATGGAACATTGTCCATGATAGACTGTATGTTAGGCATAAAGCAAGCCTTAATAAATTTAAAATCATTCAAATACTGCAAAGCACATTCTCAGATCACAGTGTTATCAAATTAGACATCAACAATACGAAGATCAAAGGAAAAAGAG
>NW_006922499.1:3149-4134 GCF_000298275.1 Orycteropus afer afer | reverse complement strand
GTTTTTTGAAAAGATTAATAAAATTGACAAAACACTGGCAAATTTAGCAAAGAAAAGAGGGAGAGAATTCAAATAACATGAATAAGAAACAAACTGGGCAATGTCACATCAGAATGAACTGAAATAAAAAAGAATAATATCAGGATACTGTGAAGAACTGTACTCCAACAAATTTGAAAATCTGGAAGAAATGGACAGATTTCTGGAAATACACTACTTACCTAAACTAACATGGATTGAAGTTAAAGGTTGAACAGATCCATAACAAAAGAAGAAATTGAACAGGTCATGAAAAATTACCAACAAAAAAAAGTCCTGGCCCAGATGGCTTCACTGGATAATTCTACCAAACATTCAAAGAACTGACACCAATCTTATTCAAACTATTCCAAAACACACAAAAAGATGGAATTCTCCCAAATTCATTTTATGAAGCAAGCATAACCTTGGTACTAAAACCAGCCAAACACATTACTCAAAAGTAAAACTATAGATAAATATCATTCATGAATATAGATGCAAAAATCTTCATCAAAATCTTAGCCAACAGAGTCCATCAACATATCCAAAAAATAATTCATTATGACCAAGTGGGGTTCATATCAGGTATGCAAGAATGACTCAACACTAGAAAAACCATCACCTTCATCCACCACATAAATAAAACAAAGGAAAAGAACGACACAATTGTATCAATCAATACAGAAAAGGCATTTGATAAAATCCAACAGCCATTTCACTCAAAACTCTCAGCAAAATAAGAACAGAAAGGAAATTCCTCAACATAATAAAGGACATATGTGCAAAACCAACAGCTAACATTATACTCAAGGGAGAGAAACTGAAACCATTCCCCTGTCAAACTGGAACCAGACAAGGATGCCCTCTATCACCACTTCTATTCAACACTGTATTGGAAGTCCTAGCCAGGGCAATAAGGCAAGCAAGGGAAATCAAAGACTTCCAGATTGGTAAGAAGAAGTCA
>NW_006922499.1:0-1560 GCF_000298275.1 Orycteropus afer afer | reverse complement strand
AAAATAACAAATGCTGGCCAGCATGTGGAGAGATAGGGACTCTCATACATTGTTGGTGGGACTGTAAAATGATACAACCACTGTGCAAACCAGTATGGTGATTCCTTAAGAAGTTGGAATTAGAAAAACCATTTGACCTAGCCATTCCATCACTAGGTATATATCCCAAAGAACTGAGAGGCAGGACAAAAACCGATGTATGCACACCCATGTTCATCTCACCACTGTTAACAATAGCAAAAAGATGAAAACAACCTAGGTGCCCATCAACAGAAGAATGGATAACCAAACCATGATACATACACAATGGAATACTATGCAACCCTAAAGAATAATGTAGATTCTGCAAAACACCGCATAATGCAGATGGAAATGGAGGACATTATGCAGAGTGAAATAAGTCAATCACAGAAGGACAAATATTGTATTAGTCTGTTATTGTAAAAAGTCAAGAAAAGTTTTCTATATAGAAGGAAATTTTCTTTGTTGGTTATGGGGGATGGGGGGACACACAGCTAGATAGGTAGAGACAAGTATTGATTTGGGTGAAGAGAAGGGGAATGTACCAAATATGAGTGATCAACACAGTGGCATTGAGGAAGAAGATGACAGAGAGAGAGAGGTGCAAGGGAGGTACAGACAACAAAGATTTACTCTTTTGCACATACAGTACTACATTGTCAGTGAAGCCAAACATTAATCTACAGGTGGATAGATGGGTGGACAGGCTGAACTATTATGTATATGCAGGGGGGAGTGTGCTCAAGACCATGTATAGTGTTGGCAGGCAATTATTCTATAAGTGTATGTGTATGTTCTATAAGAATTTCTAGGTATATAGAACAGCTGACAAGGGACAAGGCTGTAGTCACTTCTTGGCTAAAGCCTGTTACCCAGAGGGCATAAGTAGTTGGACCTGTGGACTCGGCACCATAGCTGCTGGGGTCATCAAGTTCAATTGGCATAACATACTACACAAAACATTGTTCCACATCCTACTTTGGTGAGTAGCAACTGGGATCTTGAAAGCTTGCAAGTGGCCATCTAGATGCAATGATGGGTCTCTCCTCATCCAGGTCAAAGAAGAGTGAAAAAAAACAAAGATACATGGAATCAATCAGTACATCATGTGATCCTCAACCTATAAGACTGTGAGACCAGAAGATCTAGATGGCTCCTGGCTACCACTATCAACTACTTAGAGCAGGATCTTATAGGAGATCCTGGATAGAGAGGCAGAACAATGTGGTATAAAGCTCAAAATAATTTAAAAAAAGGGGGTGACAGGTTTGCTGTTCTGATAGAGCCTGATGGTACCACTGAGACTAAGGTCCCTAACTGCCCTTCAGGTCTGGAATTGAGCCCACTCCTGTGGCTTCCAGCCAAACAGAAGACAGGCATATGAGCTGAACATTTTCATCAGCTAGATAAACTCCTTGGAGAGATCAATCATCGGAGAATAAAAGGGCTATGTATGCACAGGGAGACAGCTTGTGGGGCAGGAGTGCATGGGAGGGAAGAACACAGGGAAGAGGTGGCTATGAGGAATAAGTGGGAGGA
>NW_006922498.1:586890-587408 GCF_000298275.1 Orycteropus afer afer | reverse complement strand
CCTTTGTTAGGAGTCTCTTCAAATCTTCTACATCAGTCTTTGCTAGTTTAGGTAGGTCTTGTGTTTCTAGAAATTTATCAATTTCTTCTATGCTTTTGAATTTGTACGAGTACAGTTTTTCATAGTTTTCTGTTATTATTCTTAACATTTAGGTCAATTTTGTTGTGATCTTGTCCATTTTATTTACTATTTGTTATTTGCTTCTCTTTCTTTACTTACTTAAATTTTCCAGTGATTTGTTGATTTTATTATTCTTTTAGATAAACCAACTTCTAATTTTGTTGATTTTTTTCCTGTTGTTTTTCTATTTTCTTCTTTGAACTTTGCTATTTCCTTTCCTCTGGAGACTGAAGACTTCTTTTGTTGCTGTTTTTATAATTTTTGGAATTGATGCGTTAAGTTGTGATTTTTATTTTTTCTTCTTTTATGATGTGTGCAATAATTATACATTGACCTGTGAGTACTGCTTTCTCTATGTCCTAAATATTTTGGTGTATTGTTTTTTTCATTGTTTGTTT
>NW_006922498.1:585488-586723 GCF_000298275.1 Orycteropus afer afer | reverse complement strand
TGTTAAAGTCTCCTACTAGGATTGTAGCATTATCTATTTCTCCTTTCAATTCAGCTAATGTTTGGTTTATGTATTTTGGAGTTTTCTCATTGGATGCATAGATATTTACTTTGATTACATCCTCTTGGTCTACTTACCCTCTCATAATCATATAATTCCCTTCTGTGTCCCTTATGCTAGATTTTGCTTGAAGTCTATTTTATGAAAAATTAGTATTGCTCTCTTGTTCTTCTTTGGTTGCCATTAGCTTGATTTTTTCCCACCTTCCCTTGAGTTCTAATTTATTTTTATCTTTGTGTCTGAGGTAAGTCTTTTATGGGCAGCATATTCATGGGTCTTTGTGTCATATGCAATCTGCCATTCTCTTTCTCTTGACCCTGGAATTAAATCCATTCACATTTAGTGTAATTAGTGATAAAACCAAACACAGACAGTTTAATTGTTGTTGTTGTTGTTATGTGCCATCAAGTTGGACCCAACTCATAGTGACCCCTCATTGGGTTTCCGAGGCAGTATCACTATGGAAGTAGATTGCCCCATCTTCCTTCCTAGGAGTGGCTGGTGGATTTGAACCACCAGCCTCTGGTTAGCAGTCAAGTGCCTTAGCCACTATGCTACCAGAGCTCCCAAACAGTTTAATTAGTGATCAATAATAATTTACTGCTTTCATTCTTTTGTGTTTTTTGTTTGTGGTCCTGATGGTTACTTTGTTCCAAATATTTTTCTGTTCTTAGTTCATTTTTTATCGTTTTCTTTCCTTTTCCTTCATTATTATTGCTTTCATGTTTACTAAGTCCTTGTGATTTTTTCTTTTCTAAATTTTCCTAAGAAGTTTTAGTATATTTATTTTCAGTTACTCTGTACTAAAATCTTATCTCCCTGGGTTTGGAATGGTGTGTTCTATATTGAAATCATAATGAATTCCTCTCCATATAGAATTTTTCTAATTATACTATTTATTCATTCTATTTTTTATATAGTTGGTAATGTTTGTAGATTTACTCCTCTGGTTATCTAGTCTCCATTTTGTAAGCTTATTTCAGATTTGAGAGCTTTTTCTGGATAGTGTTGTCACATGTATTAATCTTAAGTTGTTGTCTTCCATTGTTGATTTTCTATTGGAAGGATTCCTTGGTAGCATTTCTTGTAGGATTTGCCCCATTATTACAAATTCCCTTAATTTCTGTTTGTCTGGGGATGTCCCAATTTCACCATCATATTTGAGGGTTAGTTTG
>NW_006922498.1:583839-584778 GCF_000298275.1 Orycteropus afer afer | reverse complement strand
TTTTTGTGTTTCTCTAGAGAACCCAATCCAACACAAGCACAAATACATATGTATGTAAGAGTATCATCTGCCAAACCTATGTATGGTTGTATGTATATTCCCATTCACCTATCCATACTTGATCTTCTTGCCTGTCTACCTATGTATCCACTATAGATTAGTGTTTGCTGTTTCCTATAATGCAGTATTGTGTATGAGCTCTGGTGGTATAATGTCCATGGTATTTGACTGCTAACCTGAAGGCTGGCAGTTCAAACCCACCAGCAGTATTATGCATGCAATAGTATTTGCCTTCATTGTTTGTACCTCTTGTGCACCTCTCCATGTCTTCCTTTTCCTTAATGATATTGTGCTTGTTACACAATTTGTTGTATTGGTTTTGCCTTCACCTGTATCAGAGCTGTGTCTTAACTATCCACCTATTTTTCCTCCCTTTCCTTCCCCTCCCATCCCTGATAACCCACACAGAAAATTTCCTTCCTCTGTAAACTTTTCCTTGTCTTTTTATAATGTTGTTGTTGTTAAGTGCCGTTGAGTCATTTCCGACTCATACTGACCCCATGCACAGCAGAATGAAATATAACATATTATAATATATTATAATATAATGCTATATTATAATGCTATTATAATATATTATATTTATTATACACTATTATAATATATTATATTTATTATTCTTAAGAGCTGTGTCTTAACTATACACCTATTTTTCCTCCCTTTCCTTCCCCTCCCATCCCTGGTAACCCACACAGAAAATTTCTTCCTCTGTAAACTTTTCCTTGTCTTTTTATAATGTTTATAATATTGTTGTTGATGTTGTTAAGTGCCATCGAGTCGTTTCCGACTCATAACGACCCCATGCACAGCAGAACGAAATATAATATAATATAATATAATATATTATAATAGTGGACCCATATTTGTTCTTCTCTGATC
>NW_006922498.1:582759-583739 GCF_000298275.1 Orycteropus afer afer | reverse complement strand
TTAGTTATATCTTTTTTCATTCAATTTTCCCAATATCTGTTATAAAGGGTTTTGGTGCAGTTTGTTAACAAGATGTGATCTTGTCTCTGTCTTCTGTGAGCTTATTTCCTCTCAGTTATATTACTCCCTTAAATCTTTCACATTCTCACAGTTGTATTTTCATCCCGGTTTCCAAGTGTATTCATCTTCCTTTATTTTTCTTGCATTTATCAAATATTTATTGAATGCCTATTTTAAGTCATTGTTTTACAGGTAGCAATGTAAATAATTTTAGAAATTTAAAACATCATCATATAGGCTCACCAGACAATATAACTGTAAGCTGTTATCTTATTCCTAAAAAAAACACTTGATGTTCTTAGTAACTGTCTAGTAATTTTCTACTCATAGTGACCCCATGTGAAATAACATAATTACCCCATAGGGTTTTCTTCTATATAATTGTTAAGGAAGTGTATCACCAAGTCTTTATCTTTGAGAACTGATGGTTGGCTTCAAAACTATCTATCTATCTATCTATCTATCTATCTATTTTTTTGTTTGTTTGTTAGCAGCTGAATGCTTAAGCATTTGCATCACTATGGCTTGGAGGGGGCTGCCTAAACTAAATGAAATTTAGGAAAGCTGGTTTAAAGTACCTCTTTGATGTACCTATTCTTCTACATATTTCAAGTTCTGTTCTCATTTCAAAATAAACTACTAAAAAGTACACATACTTTGTTACCATTATAACACCTCCATTTGACAATTATATTCACTAAAGTGCCCTTTCAGACTATGTGATTGACCTGTCAAAGATTACTTAAGGAGACTGTTATATAAGTCCATTTCTGTTTTATACATAATGTGTTTTTAAGGTCATGTCTATTATTTCACTCAAACTCTCTCAAGTAAGTTAGAGTGCAGTAAAAATATAAACACTTTTATGTGATGGAAAGAGCATAAGTTTACAAGTTAAGGATATGTATGCTCAAATCCTG
>NW_006922498.1:579913-582458 GCF_000298275.1 Orycteropus afer afer | reverse complement strand
CATCAGAAAAATCCTGTAAAACATTCAATAAAACAATGAAAATTTAGGATATAAGATTTGTATTATCATGATTCTGCTAAAAAGAAAGAAAAGTATTCCTACTTTTATTTGGAAAGATGTAGGATTAAAACATCATTAAATATATAGTTATATAATAAAATTATTTCATCTGGGTTTATAACAATTCTGTAACAAATGAATTAAAACCAAACCTACTCCATTTAGTTGATTCCAACTCATGGTGACCTCCATTGGGTTATCAAGTCTGTAAATCTTTAGAGAAATATATTGTCTCATCTTCCTTCCATGGAGCAGCTGGTGAGTTTGAACCAGAGACTTTCTGATTACCAGACAATTACCTTAACAACTAGGCTACCAGAGCTCCTTGTTAATCCTACCCTAAGCCATGAAAACTGGAGTTTTCAGAGGTATAACAACTTTCCCATTACAAAATGTCTATCTCAATATTTTATAAATTAAACTCACATTTTCACCTGCAATGCTTGTCCTACAACATGATAGTTTATCACAGAAAAGCTATGCCTAATTCAACTTCTGTTTTGGAAAATTCTCCCCATTTTCAGTAAATTGTGTATGAGATCTGTCTAAATTAAACTTTCTATGTTATGTGTATTAATTTTATGTGTTCTTTGAAGCACAGAAAGTTCTTTTTCTTTGCATTCAAAGTTTGAACTTTTCCTTTTCCTGTTTCATAGATTTGCACCTGGTTGCTGATTATACTTTAATTTTGCTTAAATCTATGGGTACTATGTGCTTATTTCATAGGCACTTAGGTAAACAAATGCTCTTTAATAATCATACTCAAGTCTCCAATTTGTAGAACCGTTACACATATGTATTAGACCTTTGCCAAACTTTAGAAAACAGAATTGCAAGAACAAACAAGCTTAATTGATTAGTGACAGCCTTTATTGGGAAAAACAAAAATATTAGTTAACTTCGCCTTTGAAATATTCTAAAAATAAACTACACACTATATATACTAAAAAAAAGTACATTAAGGAATATGCATGCCTCCTTAATGACTTAAATAAAAGAGAACAAACAAAAAGATATAAAAAAAATGTCACAGGGAAATATTTGGAAATGAATTAAATAGGAATTCTGAGTAGAAAGAAGTTTAAATTAAATCTATTTTGGCTTAATAAAGTGTATTTTTCTAAAATAGGTTCCTTTTAACTGTGGGAACTTCAAAATACTTTATGAAGCTTCCTGGTTTGTATATTTTATTGCTTTTCCCAGACTATTTCTAAAAGACCAGACATCCTTGATGTTTGCATCCCAAGCATTTTTAAAGCTGACACTTTTGGTTTCAATGAGTTTTGAGGAAAAAAATCAATCAGTGCAGATTAGATGTAGTTAAAATTTCATAACTGATGACAGCAAATGGTTGCTTTATTTATCAAAGCAAATAACATGTCCAAATTTATATTTGAAGGGGTGTATAGATTCAATTTTACTATATGTCTGAAGACATATTTTGTTAAAAGGACTTATGATTAAAAAAAAGAAATTAAGGTTTAGGCTAGCCCACCTCTCATTTCTGATAGACATCTAAGTAGTGATTCCAAAACAGAATTGTCTATAAATGTCTAGATTTGAGGTGAGAGGTTCAAGTTAGAAATAAATATTTGAATCTACAATCTAGGGAACAAATGTACACAGAGAAGAAGTCTAAGGATTAAGTCCCGGAGCACAGAAAGTTGAGTTGTTAGAGAAGGAGTTAGAGCCAATAAACAAAATTGATTAAGTGTACCATCCACTGAGATAGCTGGAGAAATAAGAGAAAATATTATCCCAAAAGCTAAGGCAAAAGCAACGAAAGAAAGATTGAATGGCCAACTGTGCTAAATAGTGCTAATAATAATACTAAAATTGTTCAGATTTGATCATACAATCTCAAGTGATTTTTTTCTGTAAAGTGGTAACAAAAAATGCCTGATTATAGTAGATATAAAAGAGAAACAGAGGAAAACAAGCTGTGAAAGTGATTTCAGGAGTTTTGATATCAAGGAGGGCTTACGTCCAGAGAGAAGGGGTCAAATTATAGGCCCCTTCCACTTCTTTATTTTTTTAAGATGAGTGTGACATTATGAGTTTTGATGCCGATGAAAATTATATAGTGTGGTATAGTAGGTAAGGTTGTGTGTCAACTTGGCTGGGGCTGGTTTTGAGTAGCTGGGCAGCTGGATGTACGTATTCCCCATGATAAGATCGGTAATTAACTCCATGATGGAATCTACTGAAGCAGCTGAGCAGATGCTTTAGGGACGTGGGCTGTTTCCCATATATGAGAAGCAAATTTGAGGAAGGTCTCCAGTTTTTGGCACGTTTAAACATTCCATGTAGCCAAGTCATTGTTCAGCAGCCTGCCATGCCCTGCCATATCTTGGGACTTTTTCTTGATTTGAATTAGTGGCCTACTGTGTTGTTTTGTAATATTCAGATTGTGCCTTTTTACCTGTTGACCTTGGATTTGTCAGCCTCAGCAGCCAGAAGCTTCCTGAGTGGAAAAAAAAAAAAA
>NW_006922498.1:574976-576248 GCF_000298275.1 Orycteropus afer afer | reverse complement strand
TGGACTAAGACAAACAAGAAAAATAGTCTAGCTAGTTATCTTTAAAAACTAGCCAAAAAATACTCTGTGGATCAGAAGAATGTTGTCCGATATAGTGCTGGAAGAAGAGCCCACTGTGCTGAAAGCAGCTCAGAATGCACAATGGCGACAACAGATTAAAGCATGTGCATGACCATGAAGATGGTGCAGGACCAGGCAGCATTTCTTCTACCTGGATCAATGTACACAGGATCACCATGAGTTGCACTCAACTTGATGACAATTAACAACATAATAATAACAAAGAAAATTAAATTCCAGTCTAACCTTGAAAATAGAATTAACTCATAAATCTTGGAAACAGAGTTAACTGTAGCATCTAGCTTTTTAGGACTTATAAGAAAGGGACTACATTGTGCAAAAGTCGTCATATATTTCCCCTCCCATATCTATTTTATGTCATTTTCTGCCCTTTCTGCCATGCAGTGCTTACCCATGGGTGGGGCATCATATGGGTGCTTTCCATTGGCTAATAATAAAAGTAATAAAAAGCATGAGCAAGGTATTTGTGAGTAGAAGAGAGATATCTCCACTTCTTCCTTTCTTCCCAGTTGTATCTGCTCCGCATTGCGAGTTCTCACCAGGTTCTAGTTACACAAGCATCTCGCCATACTCATTCAATTCCTCCTATTTCTATTGATTACTGAGGCCTGTGCATCACTTGTTTGTTCCCTTAGGTCTATTCATAATTCTTACATAATTGCTTCATTGACATCCTTCAGAATATCTGGGCATGATTCAGTATAATTCATGAATTATACCATTCAATATTTTATAGGACAGCTTATATTTAACATGTATGTTATACTCTGTCACTGTCATTATTTTAACACTCAAATTGTATCTAGTTTGGCCAATGGAATTCACTTCAAGTTCATTCCTGTAGCATTTTGCCATGTTCTTAACAGTTTTTGAGTTCTTTCCCTCTGACATAATGATATATTATTGTTTCATTATGATATTTCTCAGCCCAAATCTTAGAATTTTTCATCTCTCTAAAAAACTTGATTTCTTACTGTAGTAGATAATATTGTAAAATTAATCAGGGTATCAAATAAGTTAGTTTCCATGGAGATATTGTTTATTTATTAGCCCTTTCAGCAAGAATAAATTAATCCAGACTTTTTGAATCATAAATTAATACTGTATGGATACCACTAATTCTAATGCAACACCAAATAGTTATTTTTGCCTACCTCGTTTCATATATATATATATATTTATATATATTTA
>NW_006922498.1:567249-574396 GCF_000298275.1 Orycteropus afer afer | reverse complement strand
CTGCAAAATTAATATAAATTACTCACCTTCCATTTTGAAACCACTGAAAAAAGTTTTATCATATCCCATGTAGCATGGTTAATTTAGAAATTATATTTCAACTTATGCTAAAGATTATCTTGTACACTGTCAAGAGAAATGGGACTTGTATATATAAATACTTTTTTTTCTTTTTTTCACTTCATGGTATCTTTAATGCACAAAAAAATTTTTAAGATTGATGAATAAATGCTATCTATGGTAGACTATCTAAATAAATATACAGATTCTAGGGGAAAGCTGCTGAGTATGTTCCTAAAAAGTAGTTTGGAGGATAATGAGCAACCTACTTCCATGGTTATACTGCCTCAGAAACCCAAGGAGGGATTGCTATGAGTTGGATCTGACTCCACAGCAGTGAGGTTTTTTTATTTTTATTTATTTTTATTTTTTTATGCAAGGGATAATAGGGCTCATTAAGGAGTTCTTGTAGTGTATTACCTAAGGCATTTGACTGATAACCAGAGGTTGTTGGTTCAAACCCCCAGCTGCTCTGTGGAAGGAAGACAGTGCAATCTACTGTAAAGATTTACTGCCTTGGAAACCCAAAGAAAGTTACTACGCATCAGAATCAATTCAGTAGCAGTGAATCTGGTGTTTTGATTTGTATTAGATCAAAGTGAGCCAGTAAATGGTTATATTTTCAGGATAAAAATAATATCAAATAATGATGAATTTTAAAAGGAATATGAAAGAGAAGATAGAATTTTTTTAATATTTAAATTGAACTCAAAGAATGAAGTTTTATTAAACTAAAATGAAGCAGTCTAGAGAAGAATTGTATTTTGAAAGGTAGATCAGTTAGGACACAATAAATTGTCCTGTGGTAACAAATCACTCCAGAATCCCAGGGGTTGAAAACAATGAAGGTTCATTTCTAGAATGACCATCTGACTCCAAAGTGCTAGGGAGAGGGTATTAAAATCCTCATTTAATAAGAAAGCACTGAGAATTGTGTTTTGGGCTCCTTCAGAGCCCAGATAGATGCCTTCTTCTGTGAAGTTTTAAAATTACATAGGAAATTTGCTGCTTAATCTCACCCACCCTCTTTGTGAAGTTGGAGTAAGCTCAGCCACTGCTTGGCAGGAACTCCTTCTTGCATTTCTGAAAATGATTATAATGAAGTAGTGGCCTCAGAAAACACTTCATCAGTGACGCTTAAGTCTTTTTTTTTTTTTTTTAAAGTTTTGCTTGTTCTTCCAAATCAGATTTTAGTTGTTACTTTTCATTTTATCTTCCTTTATAATCTACTTTTAATTCTTATATGTGAGAAAGTATAAAACTAATATGTTTATTAAATATAGGTAATATAGGAGTATCTGGACTCTAAATGAATCCCTCTCCTGTAAAATAAATGTGCAGGTTTTCTTGCATCTATTTTAATTATTTGCTTTATATGAATATACATTTTTTCCTAAATGATTACATTTTTTGTTAAAAAGAAAATGTTTGTCATTAATTATGGAAGAGAGTGAATTATATGAATATTCAGTGTAAGAAAAACAAAATCAAGCAGTACTCATATTATGTTTCTGTATAATAATTTACCACCAAAAGCAGCTAAAATATGACTTTTGGCACAACACATCTGAATTTAGAGACCATTTGAAGAGTCGATTGGATGCATTGGATACAAGTAACCAAAGATTGGAGTTTTGAGATGACATCAAATACATCATACATGAAGATAGCAAAAGGACATTAAAAAGATAGGGACAGACAAAACAGATGTCAGAAGAGACTCTGAAATTGTTCTTGAATTGAGAGTAGCTAAAGCAAATGGAAAAAAAATATATATATATAAAGTAAAAGAGCTGAACAGAAGATTTCAAAAGACAGCTAGAAGGGACAATGTAATTATAATGAAATGTGCAAAGACCTGGAATTAGAAAACAAAAATGCAAGAGTAGTATTAGCATTTCTTAAGCTGAAAGAACTGAAGGAAAAATCCAAACATTGACTTCCAATATTGAAGGATTCTGTGGGCTAAATGTTGAATGATGCAGGAAGCATCCAAAGAGGAAGGAATACAAAGTGTCACTTTACCAAAAATAGTTGGTCAACATTCAACTGTTTCAAGAGGGATCATATGATCAAGAACTGGTGGCAGTGAAGGAAGAAGTTCAAGCTACTCTGAATTTGGGAAAAACAAGGCACCAGTAATTGATGGAATATCCACCAAAGTGTTTTAACAAAAGGATGCAGTGCTAGAAGTGCTCACTTATTTATATCAAGAAATTTGGAAAACCAAATTTAGGGACTTGGCCAACCAACTGGAAGAGATCTATATTTGTACCAATTCCAAGGAAAGATGATTCAAGTAATATCATTAATATCACACACAAATAAAATTCTGCTGAAGATAATTCAAAAAAGTTTGCAGTAGTATATCAACAGGCAAATGCCAGAAATTTATGCTGTGTTCAGAAGACTGTGTGGAATGAGGGATGTCATCAGTGATGGCAGATGGCCCTTGTTTGAAAGCAAAGAATACCAGAAAGATATTTTTGTCTTTTATTAACTGTGCAAAATCTTTAGATTGTGTGGACCATAATTAATTATGGACAACATTGTAAAGAATAGGAATTCCAGACCATTTAATTGTGACCATGAGTAACTTGTACAAAGACAAAGAGGCAATGGTTTGAACAGAATAGGGTATGCTGCGTGGTTTAAGTAAGGAAAGATGTTTGTTACAGTTGTATTCTTTCACCACACTTTGAATTGAATATCTGTGTGCTGCAAAAATAATTGGAGAGGCTGGAACATATGAATAAAAATGCAGCATCAAGATTAGAGGAAGACTTGTTAACAACCTGCAACATACAGATGACACAACCTTGCTCATTGTAAGTGAAGGGGACTAGAAACACTTATTAATGAAGATCAAAGATTACATCTTTCAGCATGGATTACACCAAACATAAAGAAACAAACATTCTCATAACTGGATCAATAAGCAACATCATGATAGATGGAGAAAAGACTGAATTTGGCAAGGATTTCGTTTTACTTGGATCCACGATCAACACATATGGAAGCAGGAATCAAGAAATTAAATAATGTATTGTGTTGGGCAAATGTGCTGCAAGAGATCTCTTTAAAGTAATTAAAAGCCTAAGGTATGCCTGACTGAAGCCATGAGTTCTGGTTACCTAGTGCAGCTCTGACAAGAAATATACCAGAAATGGGATGGTCTTAACAAACAGGAGTTTATACTCTTACAGTTTTGGACAGTCTTACAGTCCAGTTTCAAAGTGCCACGCTCTAGGGGCTAGGTGAAAGCCCCTTAACCTTGGGGTCCAGCTCTGCCTCCTGTTCCCAGACCACTGGAGCTAGAGGCGTTTCTTCACTCAGACAACTGCTGGCTGCTGAGGTTGAGAAGCGCCAAGGTCGACAAGTAAAAAGGCACAATCCTGATGTTACCAACCCACACAGCAGGCCATTGATTTAAGTCCATTTTTAAGTCCCAAGGTTGGCAGAGCATAGAAGGCTGCTGAGCAACAACACGGCTACATGCAGGGTCCAAGTGTGTCATAAGCTAGAGACCATTTCCAAAGATGCTTCTTATATATGGGAAGCAGATCACATCCCAAAGGCAGCTACTCAGGGGCTTGTGATAGATCCCACCATGGATTTGATCGCCAGTTTCATCATGGGGAATAACTACCACCAGATGCCCAGACTCTCAACCAGACCCAGCCAAGTTGACACACAAACATAACTACCACAAATGGCAATATCTATCTGTAGATATTTAAAATCCCAGGCCCACAGCCTGGCATAATTGGATCTGAAATAGTAGGTTAGGAGTACAAGGGTCTGGATGAAAATAAGAGAACTCCAGACATGATAAGGAGGTCAAGACTGTGGTGAGAGGTTAAAGCCACATAATTTGTTTTCCCCTAAGCATGAGATTTTTTTTGTTTTGTTTTGTTTTAGGAATGCAGGGAGTAGCTTGTTTGAGTGTATTAGACATACATTTCCTCTAGTATTTAATGATACAAATGTTACAATACCAACAAATAAAAATAAACAAGTTTGTAAAATAGAGTGAAACCAAGATCCTATGCCTTTGGGTAGCCAACTAAAGATGCCTAAAAAGGGAGATTGAGGAATCAGAGAGATAAAACGAAGCTATGTAGCTGTCTGGCAGATTCCATTAATATTTTGTTCTACCTCTCCTGAAGAGAGATACTAGTTATTGGCTGAGATAATCTGACAATGCATTCTCACATTAAGCTTCAATGGAAATTATGAATATGAGTTAAGTAAAACCCTAAGAATATCTTTGTAATATAGGAAGACTCTCCAGAATGATAATACTAAAATCAAACTCCATGCCATCAAATCAATTCCAACTCATAGTGACCCCCACTGGGTTTCTGAAGCTGTAAATCTTTATTGAAGTAGATCACCCCATCTTCCTTCCATGGAGCATCTGGTAGGTTTGAACCACTAACTTTCTGGGTAGCAGCCAAACACCTTATTCACTATATCACCAGAGCTCCTTAAATGGTAATAATTATATAAATTATGGCAGTAACAAAATAGGCTCCTTCAGTGATTGGCATATAAAATGATGTAAGTATTAGCAAAAGAAACAACAAAAATATTTGTAATGTTAAAAGCAAATAGGTATACCAAGATTTCTGTGTTGCACGTTGGTTGTAGGGACTAAGGGATTAGTAAATTTAACAGTCAATAAAACCAAACTTAGGAAATAGAGCTACTTTAAAGGCTACAAGTATTAGGCAAAGTGTACTAATTTCATCAGCTAACATAGGAGATTATTAAAACAACCAAGCAATAATACAGAGAAGGAAAATACTAATAATTAAGAAACAGTCAAAATGTTCAAATTTTGTGGCAACTTGCAAGGATCTTGATTTGTGATGTTAGGTTTAGCCACATACATCTTCTTCAGTCTTCTTCTCACATCCAAGTAATGGAATTTTAGTTTGAGTCCTTTAATTGGTTGGACAGTATGGGCTTGCTTATTTTATTATTTTTTTTTCCCCAAAAACTGAGTCAGGTGAATAACACATTTTAACACACAAGGTATTCTGTAGTTACCATAACATTATTATTTACTGAAGATCGAACTCTCATATTAAAACAGGAAAAAGAAATATGGATTCCTATATCTAGAAAGTAGAACACTGAACATCAGTAACATTCTCATAAATATGTTCTTAAATATGTACTCATTATTATGTACTTGAATTTGATTCCATGTAATTCTGGAACAATAGCAGTCTGTTAGCTTTTGCATGAGAGTTTTGAAAATATTTATTTAGTCCTATGGCATGTATACATATTTGAAATGGTGGTGTTGTTAGGTGCCATCAAGTCAGTTCAGACTCATAGCATACTTATGTACAACAGAATGAAAAATTGTCTGGTCTTGCACCATCCTCACAACCCTTGCTATACTTGAGTCCATCATTGCAGCCACTGTGTCGATCCATGTTGTTGAGGATCTTCCTCTTCTTTGCCGACCCTCTACTTTACCAAGCATAATATGCTTCTCCAGGGAATGGTCCCTACTGACAGCATAACCAAAATAGTGAGATGAAGTCTGGCAATTCTCACTTCCAAGTGTTTTGGCTAAACTTCCTCCAGGACAGATTTGTTCTTCTGGCAGTCCATGGCATTTTCAGTATTCTTTGCCAATACCATAATTCAACAGCATCAACCAAAGACGTTCTTTGGTCGTCCTTATTCATATTAAGCTCTCACATGCATTTGAGGAAACTGAAAATACTATATAGCTTGGGCTAGGTGCACCTTAGTCTTCAAAGGGACATCTTTGCTTAACATTTTAAAGAAGCTATTTGCAACAGATTTTCCCAGTTGAATATATCTGATTTCCTAACTGCTGCATAGGTGTTGACTATGGATTCATGCAAAACTTCAGCCTCTTCTCCATTTATCCCATTATTGTTTATCACTCCAGTTGTGAGGGTTTTTATTTTCTTTAAGTTGAGGTTCAATCTATGCTGAATACTTCAAGTAAGTGTTTCAAGTCATCTACACTTTCAGTAAACAAGGTTGTGTGTCATCTGCTTTCTCAAGTTATTAATTCTTCTTCCACAAATCCTGATATGTTCTCCTCCATGTAGCCCAGCTTCTTGGATTATTTTCTCAGCATACAGATTGAATAAGTATGGTGAAAGGGTACAACCCTAACAAATACCCTCCCTGATTTTAAACCATGTAGTATCCCCTTCTTCTATTCAAATGACAGACTCATTGTCTATGTACATATTCCTCACGAGCACAGTGAAGTGTTCTAGAATTACCATTCTTTGCAATGGCATCTGTAATATGTTATGATCCACACAGCTGAATGCTTTGTATAGTCAATTAAACACAGGTAAACTATGTTCTGGTGTTCTTTGTTTTCCGTTAAGATCCATCTGACATCAACATATCATTCCATATTCTCCTGTGAATCCAGCTTGCATTTCTGGAAGTCCCTGTCAATATACTGCTGCAACCATTTTTTAATTAGTCAGCAAAATTTTACTTGCAGGCCATATTAATCATATTGCTTCATAATTTTCACATGTTTTTGGATTACTTTTCTTTGGAATGGCCACAAATATTCAGTCCATTTGTCCTGTAGCGGGCTTCCAAATATCTTGACATGAACGAGTAAGAGTTCATCTAACTATCTATCTATCTATCTATCTATCTATCTATCTGTTATTGTTAATAGGTGCCGTCAAGTTGCTTCCGACTCATAGCGACCTCATGCAAAACAGAATGAAACACCACCTAATCCTGTGCCAGCTCCATGATCCTGCTATACTTGATCCCATTGTCGCAGCCACCATGTCAATCCATCTCATAGAAGGCTTTCCCCTCTTTTGCCGACCCTCCACCTTACCAAACATGACATCCTTCTCCAGGGAATGGTTCCCTCTGACAACATGGCCAAAGTAGGTGAGAAAAAGTCTGGCCATCCTCACTTCCAAGGAGCATCTCAGCTGCACTTCCTCCAAGATAGATTTGTTAGTTCTTTTGGCAGTCCTTGGTACCTTCAGCATTCTTAGACAGCACCACAACTCAAAAGCATCAACTCTTCTTTGGTCTTCCTTAT
>NW_006922498.1:565577-566194 GCF_000298275.1 Orycteropus afer afer | reverse complement strand
GGGCAGGGCAGGGCACCCAGGCTCTGTCCAAGCACACAGAGTGGAATGGAATTCCTGTGGGTCCATAAGGTGGGTGTGAGTGGGAGATGGCCGAACTTCTTTCATCAAGCTGGTGTGGGGTATAAGAGTAACAAGGGGAATGTTGCACCTTTTCAGTCTTCCAGGTCCAGAGAGCTATCTATCTATCTATCTCTCCATCTATCTATCTGCATACACATATATAATAGTGCTCTTACCAGACCAAGGAAAACATAGACAAAAACCTAGAAGAATTTTGGAAGAAAATACAAGAACAAAATGACAAAATAAATGTAAAATTAAAAATGATTCTGAATCTACAGATCGAAATCCAGAAAATTAATTCTAAATTGTCAGAAATAGATAACACACTGCAAGAGAAAAGAAGTTGAATTGATGCAATGAAAGACAGAATCAATGAGATTGAAGACAAATACCCAAATACTTCTTTGGAAAGGGATCAATCAGAAAAAAAGATCAAAACAGAATGAAGAAAGCCTAAGTTTCATGTGGGATACCATCAAAAGGAATAACCTACGTGTCATTGGAATTCCAGAACAGGAAGAGAAAAATGAAACCACTGAGAAAATTGTCCAAGA
>NW_006922498.1:541128-550402 GCF_000298275.1 Orycteropus afer afer | reverse complement strand
TCTTTTTAAATGACCATTTGTTTTCTTCATAGATGATGTTCTTGATGTCGTGCTACAACTGGTCTGATCTTCAATCACTGGTGTTCAATGCATCAAATCTATTTTTCATTTGGTCTTTAACTTCAGGTGGGATATATTCAAGGTCATATTTTGGCTTTTATGCTCTTAGTTTAATTTTCTGTAGCCTCAACTTGAACTTGTCTATGCCGTGAAAAATTGCTGTTCCTTAGTCAGCTCCCGCCTTTGTGATGAGTGATGATACTGAGCTTTTCCATAAATTCCACAGATGTAGTCAATCTGGTTTCTGTGTATTACATCTGGTGATGTCCATACGCATAGCCACCATTTATGTTGTGGAAAAGATATCTGAAATTAAAAAGTAGTTGACTTGCAAAATTCTATCATGCAATCTCTGCTGTCATTTCTATGACCATGGCCATATTTTCCAGCTACCAATGATTCTTCTTTATTTCCAGCTTTCACATTCCAATCACTAATAATTATCAATACATCTTGAGTGCATGTTTATTCAATGTTTGAAATATAATAGTGCTCTTACCAAGTCTGATATAGTCCATTTTTTGAAATATTTTGGTCAAGAATTTTCAGAAAGTCAATATAGAAAAAAAAAAATTAGCTTTAATACACTAAAAACTTAGACTATATCAAATGTTTATTATCTTAGTAAACACTTTCTTTGTTTCATGTCTTAGAGTACAACTTTTTTAGTGGTAAATAAGAGCATTTTCCTTAGCCGACCTAAACACACACATACACATATACACACACTCATATCCTTTTCCTGTGGCATAAACAAAGTCAAATTATATAAATTTATAACAAATGTTTATCAAATCATTATCAGTAAATTACCTAAGGATACTAGAAACTCTTTAAAGACTAACCAAACTCACAGCCATCAAGTTAATTTCAACTCATAGCAACCCTCCTTGGGTTTCTGAGGCAGTAACATTACAGAAATAGATTGCCCTATCTTCCTTCCAAGGAGTGGTTGGTGGGTTTGAACTGCAAGACTTTTTGTTAGCAGTCAAATGCCTTAGGCACTATACCACCAGAGCTCCCTTTTTAAGCCTGTTGTTGTTGTTGTTATGTACTATGTACCACAAAATATAATTACGGTTGAAATAAAGTTTGTTTAAATATTCTACTTTTTCCTATAACTAACTTTAGCCCTTTAAGATTTTATTAACTGATCTTGGAAATTAATCATTCTTCTCCACTTGACATTAGCATCGCTATAACCTTAATTTTTTGGCTTGAGGTGGAAATATTTCCCTAAGACATTTCAGATGTGGTGTAAATTCCTCAATAATAGAACATGTTTACTCTTTTTAATTATGAGTATTTAACTAATTGTTTGGTAACTATGAGTTGGAATTAACTCGATGTTAAAGAGTTTTGTTTTTTATAATAAGATATTGTTTTTTTAAGAAGAAAATGAACTTAGAATTTTAGACTATTCTATATAAAACACTAGCCATGGACTTCAACTGGATACAGAAAATCAGCAGCATTTTAGATTAAAGGCAAGCTACTCAAGATAAACTGAAATAGAATGGCTACATTTTTTCTTCCTCAGTGATCACTGAGATTTTGAATTACTTTAAGTATATTTAGTTATAATGTTTCCGACTCTTAACTCAAAACTAGCTTCCAAGGAGGGAAAAAAAATCTAGGCTTATTTATTAAGCATATTAATAGGTAAAACTTTGATTTCCCTGAGTCCGATAAGCAAAGTGCCAATCTTCTGGAATTTCTCTGCAAGAACTCTATGAAACCTGTGATTTAATTTTATTTTTCACCTAATTCATGCTGCAGGCTCAAGACTGACTATCTCGTTTTAAAATATATTCTCTAACTGGAAAGTATTTTGATGCTAAGTGTACCTTTCTCTTTACATTTTACAAAGCAGTTCAGGAAGAGTTACCCCCACCCCTGCACATTTTACTAAATATGTTAGGAGCTGGAACATTCCCTGTAAATTTCACTGAATAGGTCTGGGATGCTCGCTAACCCCTGCGAACTGGCAATACTTATTTTCTTCCAAGATTTGTTAATTCTCACCCAAAGGTGCACTGAAGTGAAACACTATTCTCGATTGCTTCAGAGGAAAAAAAGTACACGGAGAACTACTTTCAGTTTTGTTTCACAAAAATCTAGAGAAGAATTCCAAGGCATTGAGTGTTTTGCTTGGAAATGTGGACTTTCATTGTGCGAGAATTTGCTTGCAGGGGCCAGGCAGCCTATCCTATCTCATGACCAATGTATCCTCTCATGGGAGGCATTTGACTGCTAACCAGATGGCTGGTGGTTCAAACCCACCAACCACTCAGTGAAAGAAAGACTAGGCAATATACTTCTGTAAAGATTTATGCCTGGGAAACCCCAAGGGAGTCACTATGAGTCGGAATTCACTCAGTGGCAGTGAATTTGGTTTGGTGGAAGTCTTTAATGCTCGTGATGAGCACTGGTGACTATCCTAACCACTTTTGTTGTTGACCCATACTGAGTTTTGTGGCCTGTAGTGACCCAAGGCTCTTTGAAAGTAGAATTACCTCTGTAGCTTCTTAGGTGTCAAGGAATAGAAATAGCTCCATCTACAAAGAATCATGCACCAATCCTAGGACCAAATAAACAGAAAACAAATATAGACAATAATAAAAGAGTAAATAATCCTCAGTGAAGCTCAGAGAAGTCTATGCAAAGAGAGTGGAGTCTGGATCTGAGTGGGGGCTCACCTAAGAAGTTGATGGAAGAAGTCTGTGGAAGAGGTGAGATAAGAATCTCTTGCTGGTACCAAGGTCTGATTCCCAAGCATCTTGGGGGTTGCTCCAGCAGCTCTGCTACAGACCCTGCTTCTGACCACAAGAACCGTTGTAGGGCTAAAATGCCAAAGGCCAATGGAAGCAGCAGTCAGGACATTAGACGATGTATAGCACTGGGCAGGTCGGTTGCAAAGGAACTGTTTCAAGTGCTGAGGAGCAAGGATGTCTCCTTGAGGGCTAAGGTGTGCCTGACACAAGCCATGATATTTCCAATTGACACGTATGCACGTGAGAGCTGGACAATGAATAAGGAAGATGGAAGAAGAGTTGATGCTTTTGAGTTTTGGTGCTGATGAAGAATGCTGAAGGTACCATGGACTGCCAAAAGAACGAACAAATCTGTCCTGGAGGAAGTGCAGCCAAAATGCTCCTTGGAAGAGAGGATGGCCAGACATCGTCTCACCTACTTTGGTCTTGTTGTCAGAGGGGACAATTCCCTGGAGAAGGATGTCATGCTTGGTAAGGAGGAGGGTCGACGAAGGAGGGTAAGGCCTTCGACAAGATGGATTGACATGGTGGCTGCGACAATGGGCTCAAGTATAGAAAAGATCGTGGAGCTGGCGCAGGATTGGGCTGTGTTTTGTTATGCTGTGCATGGGGTCTCTATGAGTTGGAAACAACAGCACCTAACAACAACAACAGTTGAATTTAAATGTAAAGATTTTATTGAGGGGTTCTGGTGGTGTAGTGCCTAAGGCACTTGGCAGCTAACCAGAAGACTGCCAGTTCAAATCCAGCAGCCACTCCTTGGAAGGAAGGTTGGGCAATCTACTTCTGTTGTGATACTGCCACGGAAACCCAAGGAGGGAGTCAGTATGAGTCTGATCCAATTGGAGGGCAGTGAGTTTGGTTTATTTATTTATTTTTTCTTGAGGGGTAAGGGTATTTGCAAATTGAGAACCACAAAGTTCAGAGCATTCTAAACTAAATGGTTCAAGGAGGAGATAATTTAAAAAGTTTATATAAGGGAATACTATGCACTTCAGTAAGAATTCTGTGATTGGTTAACATTTAGGCAATGGTTACAAAATTTGGTGATGGCACAGCTGCTTAAAGTTACACAGTAATTATTAAATGGGATGCATCTGGCCTGTGTGATAGCAGGAAAGACGTACATAATATCTAAATATGTTTTAAGTTGGCATTTGTTCTGAGAATTCTTTTGGTACTGGCTTCCTAGGCAGTGAATTATACCTCTAAAATCACATTGTTTTCTGGAATTGTTTACCAAGTAATTTTCTCAGGGTATAGTAAAGAGTTATAGGGATGACAGGCTATATTCCTGATTCAGATGTCACTTTTGATTCAAAATGGGCTATTAGCCTTAGACCTGAAAATAGTCACCATGCCTTATCCAGTTTTCTAAGTTTATTTGGGGTGGTTTTACTCAATGTTCCCAGAAGGGACCAATCCGTAGAGAATGACATCATATTTGGTGAAGTAGAGCATCCGTGAAAGAGAGGAAGACTCTCAACAAGGTGGGTGGGCACAGCGGCTGCAACAATAGCTCAAACACAGCAGATTTTGAGGCTGGTACAGGAAAAGACTGTGTTTTGTTCTGTTGTTCACAGAGTTGCTATGAATAGCAACTGGACTAGGTGGTACCTAACAATCACAACAACAACATCCTCCCAGATAATCCTTTTAATATAAGGCCACATGTTTTGATGCCTTAATTATGCTTGCAAAATCCCTTTTGACACACAAGATAACATAATCATAGGAGTGATATTACCATATGCATAAATATCACCCACAAAAGATGTCTTCATCAGTCAATAGCTGTTAAACAATAAATTCCAAAGTGGGGTGGTTTTAAGAAACAAAAATTTGTTTTCTCACAATGTAGGGTGTTAGAAGTCTGAATTCAGTTTGCAAGCTCTAGGGGAAGACTTTTCCTCTCTCTTGGTTTCAGGGGAATGTCCTCATCACTTATTATCTTACGTTCATTTGCTTTTTGGTGATTTTCATGTAGCATGGCATCTATCTTTCTACATCTCTGACTGCTTGCTTCCTTTATTAGTTATCTGCTCTTTACCTGAGCAAAGATTGTCTTAAAACACATCCTATACTATTACTTTCTCATTAACATAACAATGAAAACTCATCCCATTAGGATTAAAAAAGGTAAGTTGTTGTTGTTATGTGCCATCCAGTCGGCCATACTCATAGCGATCCTTTCTTGGGTTTCCTAGGCAGTATCACTAAGGAAGTAGATTGCCCCATCTTCCTTCTGAGGAGTGGCTCATGGGTTTGAACCACCATTCTCCTGGTTAGCAAACAAGTGCCTTAGGCACTATGCTATCAGAGCTCCCCCCAAAAAAATAACAAACAAAAAAGTATGGGGGTTATGATTTACAACACATATTTTGGGGGAACACAACTAAATCTGTAACACAAAGGGAAGAAATTGTTCAAGGTCTGCTTTCATTAGGATCACCATAAAATTCTTTCACACAAGACTTCTTAAAATATTAAGTATCATTATATTCTAAATAAATACAGAACATAAATGAAATGATTATTTAAATTTTTATAAATTACTTGGGTATGAAATTATTGTCCTTGAGAATAAAATTTTGTATTAACGGCCCTAAAGCTTAAGATAAAGGGGAAGCCCTCAATGAGGGGCCTTGACACAATGGTACAACGATGGGTTCGAGCATAGCAAAGATGGGGAGGATTGCTCAGGAATGGGCAGTGTTCCATTCTATTGTACATGGGGTCACTATGAGTCAGAGATGACCCAACAGCACCCAACAACACCTACAAAACTTAAGAAAAAAATGAGATCTTAACCAGGAAAATGCATAGAAAAAAAGACTACTTTTTAAAAAGGGCAACCATTGTGATTGATATATTTCTGAGGAAATTCTCTCAAATCAAAGGTAGAACTACAAGAAATGATTGTCAAAATGAATACAGAATGATTGGAGTTCATTAACTTATTAATTAATCAAAGCCCACTGTGTCTCAAAAGGTTAAAATTGAACAGGGATCTAATAATAAGAATGTCGAGAGTCCTTCACATGTCAAGATATAAAGACACAGCTCTGTTCCAAAGAAAAATGTCTAAGATTTTGATTAGATCAAGAAGGGGCCTCAGAAAATAGTTTCAGAGTAAATTGAAGCCTCCCACCTGTATTTCTCTGCCTGTGATGAGTTGATGCCTAACAATGATAGGGTTTGCCTAGGACTGAACGAAAGAAAATTAAAGATACCAGTGTCACAGTTTTATGCTTCAAAAGGCCATCATAAACCTTTACCAATCATCAGTACAAGATTGAGGTGCTGTTCTGGGAAATATCTCAGGTCAAAATTGCGTAGTGACACACCGATAAATATATTATTTATTTCTTCATTCGTTGTGTACTCATTTATTAACCTCAAAAAAGGAAATAATATATACATATATATCCCATTGTAAGCCTTCTTGTCTGTCTGGAAGCTTCAGCCCCACGCACAGTAACCACAAGAAGTAAATAACTCCATTAACCACTCAATCAGATTATTAACTTCTAAAAAGAAACAAAAGCCTGAGTGTTTATTTCCCCAAAGCAAGGGAAAACTAGTTCAATAAAGACTTAGATCCTCTTTCTGAACTAAAATGTTCACTGTTTTGAATAAAATGTATCACAAACAATGTGACAGGATATAAAACACTTAATGGAAAGGCTTGCAAAAAGAACAAGGGTTGTTTTGATGGACTTTGGCATTCTTGGAATAATGATAGATGTCAGCAAGAAACTGAATGGAAGAATGACAAAGAAAGGATGAAAATATTTGCTAAGCACTTAATGAATATAGCCCTGAATTCTGTTAGATGCTTTTACATGCTGACTCTTGTGGAGGGAATCAAAATGGTTTAGTGCTTAATGGTGTGAGCTGTGTGATCTAGTATACTTTTCAAGTTTCTGATTTTCATTGAGCAACTTACATAACTGAAATATTCTGTGCATGTATCCCTCATTTTATCTGGAAAATTTGTTGTTGGTAAGTGCCATCAAGTTGGCTCTGCCTCATAGCCAGCTGTGTACAACAGAATGAAACACCACCCAGTCCTGTGCCAGCTTCACAATCCTTGCTATTCCTGGGCCCACTGTTGTACCCAGTGTCACTCCATCTCATTGAGAGCTTTCCTCTTTCTCACTGATCCTCCAGTTTTCCAAGCATATATCCTTATCTAGGAAATGGTCTCTTAGACAACATGACCAAAGTAGGTGAGATGAAGTCTGGGCATTCTCACTTCCACAGAGTATTCCAGCTGCCCTTGTTCCAGGATGGATTTGTTCATTCTTCTGGCACTCCATGATACTTCCAATGTTCTTCGACAACACCACAACTCAAATCTGTCAACTCTTCTTAGTTCTTCCATATTTATTGTCCAGATTTCACATACATATGAGGCGGTTCTAAGTACCACGGTTGGGTTAGGTGCACCATAGTCTTCAAAGAGACATCGTTGCTCTTTTGCAGCAGATTTGCCCAGTGAAATATGCTGTCTGATTTCTTGACTGCTACTTCCATTGGTGGGAGCTCTGGTAGCATAGTACCTAAGGCACTTGACTGCTAACCAGAAGGCTGACTGTCCAAACCCACTAAACACTCCTCAGAAGGAAGGTTGGGCAATCTACTTCCGTAGTGATACTGCTTTGGAAACCCAAGGAGGGGTCGTTATGAGTCGGGGCCAACTCGACAGCATATAACAACAACAACAACTTCCACTGGTGTTGATTGTAGATTCATGTAATATGAAATCTTTGACAGTTTTAAACTTTTCTCCATTTATTGTTATGCTGCTTATTGGTCCAATTGTGAGGATTTTGTTTTCTTTATATTGAGGTGTAAACTCTACTGCAGACTGCAGTCTTTAATCTTCATCAATAAGTGCTTCAACTAATACCTTGAAAAAAGAAATAATTTCCAAAAATTATATGCTATCTAGTGAATTCTGACTCGAAGTGACAGTACAGGACAGGGTAGAACTTTCAAAGGGTTTCCAAAGCGCTAACTTTTTATGGAAGCAGATTGCCATATCTTTTTCTTTTGGAGTGGCTGGTGGGTTTGAACTGTCAACCGTTCAGTTAGCGGTCAAGTGCTAAACCATTGCACCACTATGGTTCTGAAAAAAATAATAGTACTTAGTTATTTATGTTGGGAGCTCTGGTAGCATAGTGGCTAAGGCACTTGACTGCTAACCAGAAGGCTGGTGGTTCAAACCCACCAGCCACTCCTCGGAAGGAAGATGGGGCAATCTACTTCCATAGTGATACTGCCTCAGAAACCCAAGGAGGGGTTGCTATGAGTCGGGTCTGACTCGATGGCACATAACAACAACAGCAACAGTTATTTACGTTAAGGAGCTTTGCTGGCGTAGTGCCTACGGAATTTGTCTGCTAACCAGAAGATGGGTGGTTCAAACCCACCAGCTGTTCCACAGAAAGAAGTTGAGGCAATCTATTTCTGTAAAGATTTACCACCTTGGAAACACAATGGAGGTCGCTATGAGTTATAACTGACTAAATGGCAGTGAGTATGGTTTAGTGAGTTACTTCCTTATATTACTGTTATCACAAAAATAACGTATGTAAACACTTTGAACAATAATCAGCTTGTAGGCATAGATTTTCATTATCATTACCTCACTTTATATTACTATATCATTAAATTATCTAATTTATAAAAGCTCATGGTATCTGATTTCCATCCCAGGATATAGAGAGCTGGAAGTAGCATCACTCCCGCACTTAAAGTCTTTAATGGCAAACTCGAGATTTTTCCTGAATACAACAGACAGATAAGATCCCATAGCAATCAACTGCACCAAGAAATATTGCCTGGAGAAAAAAGATGTGAGCATGGACTCATTTGGGGTAATGGCATCCTGAAAACTCACTCACCAAAAAAAAAAAAAAAGTTCAAGTAGGAGATTTGACAATTGTATGATGGTCAAGTGCAGGCAGGTGAGTCAGTCTGGAATTCTGGGAGTTACAGAAACTGGGTGAAAACATTCTATCTCAAGGTCATTCTCCAGACAGTCAGAAAAGATGGAAAAGATCCCTTACAGTGTCTCTTTTGTTGCTTATCGGAGGGAGGGAATAAGCAACAGCCTTGGGAGAGAGAAAATAAAATGCTTCTGGATTCATTTACTCTTGCACCATTTTGAAAAAGAAGGGAAAGAGAGAGAGAAGGATAAGTCCTTAATTCCTGGGAGCAGAAGGGGAAGGACAACAATTGCTGCAAACCTTAGAGGCAAACTCATTCCAGCTGGGGAATGGAAAGGAGTTGGGGGGAACCTTATCCTCAGGGAAGTCTCTGCATGGTAAAAAATGGCTAATGTACTCAACTGTTAAACAAAAGGTGGTAATCTGGACTCCACCAGAGATGCCTTGGAAGAAAGGCCTGGAAATCTACTTTTAAAAACTCAG
>NW_006922498.1:527849-540154 GCF_000298275.1 Orycteropus afer afer | reverse complement strand
AAAAAAAAAAAAAAAAAAAAAAAAACCACTACCCAATCCTGTGCCATCCTCACAATTGTTCCTATTTGTTTTGGTTACTTTGTGCATTTCTAACAGAAAATACCACAGGTGGATGGTTTTAACAGATAGGAAATTTATTCTCTTACAGTTTTGGAGTCTAGAAGTCCAAGTTTGAAGTGCCAGGCTCTAGTGGCTGGGTAAAAACCCCTTGGCTTTGGGCTTCAGCTCCGCCTCTTGCTCCCAACCCACTGAAGATGGGGACTTTCTTCACTCAGGCAGCAGCTGGCTGCTGAGGCTGGACCACCAGCCTGCTGGCTAGCAGTCAAATGCCTTAGGCACTACGCCACCAGAGCTCCCAGTAAAAAGCACAGTTCCAATATTACTGAACCACATGGCTAGTCACTGCTTCAAGTCCATTAACAGTGCCAAGATTGGCAGACAACATGGCAGGCTGATGAGTAATGACTCAGTTTCATGCAGGATTCAAGAGTGCCAAAAGCTGGAGACCTTCCGCAAAGTTTTTCCGTATATACTGGAAGCAGGCCACGTCTCTAAGGCAGCTACTTACCTGCTGCAGTAGATCCCACAGTGAAGATGATGACTAGTCTCACCACGGGGAATAACTACATGCAGCTGTCCAGCCACTCAAAACCAGATCCAGCCAGCTGACACACAACCTGAACTACCACACTATGCTTGAGCCCATTGTTGCAGCCGCTGTGTCTATGCATTTAATTTAGGGTCTTCCTCTTTTTCACTGACCATCTGTTATGCAAGGAATGATATCCTTCTCCAGGGAATGGTCCCTCCTGATAACATGACCAAAGTGCCTGAGAGGAAGTCTCACCATCCTCACTTTTAAGGAGCATTCTGGCTGTACTTCTTCCAAGACAGATGTATTCATTCTTCTGGAAGTGCATGGTATATTCAATATTCTTTGCCAACAATGTAACTCAAAATGTGTCAATTCTTCTTTGGTCTTCCTTATTCCACATGCATATAAGGCAACTGAAAATGTGCTAGCTCTCATCAGGCACACCTTAATTTTCAAAGTGATATCTTTGCTCTTTCACACTTTGAATAGTTCATTTGCCTTTGCAATGTGTCATTTGACACTCATGCTCCATGTATGTTGATTGTGGAGCCAAGTAAAATTAAATAAATACCAATTTGATGATAGAATTTAGATATGAATTACTCAAAGTGAAATACAAAGAAAAAATGAAACATCTAGTAGAGGTAGAACTATGTCAAATATTCCAATATAAGTATAATTTAAATCCCAGTAAAAGAAGAGAAAGAGCAACAATATTTGAACAATATCAGCAAAGAATTTACACACACACATTCACAAAGAAGTTCAGAGTATGCCAAGCAAGATAAATAATTCTCCAATATATACATATTTAAAAGAGAAAATTAAAAAAAAAGGACATGCAATATTTAAGCTGATGAAAACTATACCAAACTGAAAATTGAAAAATAAATATAGACTTTCAAAGCAAAAATATTTAATCACAAAGAAAAATTATAAAAGGAAGGGGCCTATTGTACTAGTGGAAGAAGGGAACTACTAAGATAGAATAGAGAGCACATTCTAACTACAAAATCTTCAAGTATCTCAAAATGTTCTGGAAAATAATGTATATCCATTTATAGAGACTGAGAGTTAAGAAAGCAGGGATAAAACTAGGTGGGGGGAATGGACATGAAAGGTTGATGTTGTTGTCGTTATGTGCCGTCAAGTCGGACCTGACTCATAGCGACCCCTCTGGGTTTCCTAGGCAGTATCACTACAGAAGTAAATTGCCTAACCTTCTTTCTGAGGAGTGGATGGTGGGTTTGAACCACCAGACTTCTGGTTAGCAGTCAAATGCCTTAGGCACTACACCACCAAAGCTCCTAAGAAAGGCTGAAATCAGATAGAAAATCAGAATGTATTATGTTAAAGCCATCTATTGTCAAGGAGGAATCCTTAAAGAGGAGTAGTGTGTGGGCTGAGGCTGAGGATGGAGGTTCAGGGACTTGGGAGAAGGAGAGAAGTTTAAATAAAGTTGGGTTAACAAACACTTGGTTTCTGATTGAGCAGTGGAAACGTATAATTCAGTTAGTTACTCATGATGCAAAGAAATGGGAATTTGGGAAGTCTGTGTCTACCTTATAAGTAAACAAGGAGGCAACTATAATCTTATCTTAGTCATATGGGTAGGATGGTTATTTGCAGTATGCCACTTCCCCGAACAAAAAGATGGGTGAATTTTTATAAATATTGTTGTTTATTAATATCATAGAGTTGGGTAAAAGTCAACATTATCAAAACAAAACAAACAAAAATAATTACAAACTAAATAAATTGTTGAAAGCATCCAATCCAGGGGAATTGTATTGAATATAGAGCAACAAAGATAAGAATTAAGTTGACATTTTGGCAATACATAAAGCAATGGAGTGAGACTTTTAAACTGTTGGGGAATGAGAAAAGAATGATTTTATTAACTAAAAACATATTTCATAAAATATATAAGAAAATCAAGACTTTCTCAAAGAAATGAAAACTGAGGGAATTAATTAATTGCCAGTAAACCTATTGTACCAGTAATGTTAAAGGAAATACCTCAGTTAGAAAATACTAAAGTTAACAAGGAGCCCTGCTAACAGAATGTTTGCAGGTTCAACACACCCATATCTCCTGGGAGAAAGAAATGCTTCGCTAATTATTACCATCAGAAATTTCTATTAGGCAGTTCTACTCTTTCTCATGGGGTTGCTATTAACTCAACTCAAGGGCACTCAACAACAACTACCACAAAGGTAGCCTTCAACATATGACATATTCAAATTACTACAAACCACACTTATGATCATTTTTATTGTTATTATTGTTATTGTACACATCTTCTCATTAGTAACAAACACTACCTACAATATTGCAGAGTCTTTTAGCATTGCAACTCAAAGCTTGAATTTTTTTCTTTGGTTCTTTCTGCTTAATGAATGCCTAATGTGTTCTTCTCTTTTGATTTTCTAACTCCAGGTCTTTGCAAATTTCTTTATAATACTTTATATTGTCTTCTTGAGCTGTCCTTTGAAATCTTCTGTTCAGGTTTTTTTTTTTTTTTTAATTTCAGTATTTCTTTGATTCACTTCAGTTACTCTGTGTTCAAGAAGTTTCAAAGTCTCTTCTTTGAAACTTCATGTTTGTCTTTTCTTCCTTTGCTAATTTTTAAGGACCATTTCCTTTCCTCATGCACGATGTTCTTCATGTCATCCTACAACTTATCTGGTGTTTGACAATGATGTTCAATGTGTGAAATCTATCTTTCAGATGGTCTCTAAATTCAGGTGGGACTTCATCGAGGTTGTGTTTTGGCTCTCGTGGACTTATTTTAATTTTCGTCACCTTCAACTTGAACTCTCACATAAGCAATTGGTTGTCTGTTCCACAATCATCTTCAGACCTTGTTTTGACTAATGATATTGAGCTTTTCCATTGCCTCTTTCCACAGATGTAGTCAGTCTGATTTCTGGGTATTCCATCGGGTAAGTCCACATATATAGCCACCATTTATATTATTCAAAAAGGTATTTGCAATGAATAAGTCCTTGGTTTGCAAAATTCTCTCATGTGATCCCTGGGGTCATTTCTATCACCAAGATCATAAAGAAGGATTGTAATATTAAAGGATTTTGTAAGCAAAATACTGAATGATGCAGGAAGCATTGATAGAAGATGGAAGGAATACACAGAGTCACCGTATGAATTAATCACAATGTACAAGTATGTCAGAAGGTAGCATATAATCAAGAGTTAAAGGTATTGAAGGAAGAAATCCAAGCTACACTAGTGAAATAGGCAAAAAAAAAAAAAAACAAGGCTGCAGGAATTGAGAGAATATTTACTGAGATGTTTCAACAAATAGATGCAGCTCTGGAGCTGTTTTAGACTATGCCAGGAAATTTAAAGTAGAGCTACCTGGCTAACAGATTGGAAGAGATCCATATTAATGCCCATTCCAAAGAAAGGTGATCCAACAGATGTTGAAATTATCAGAAAATATAATTAATATTTTGCAAGTAAAATTCTGCTGAAGATAACCCAAAAATGATTGCAGCAGTACATTGACAGGGAACTTCAAGAAATGCAATCTGGATTCAGAGGAAGACATGGAAAGAGGGATATACTTGTTGATGTCTGATGGATCTTAGCTAAAAGCACACAATACCAGAAAGATGTTTATCTGTGTTTTATTTACTATGGAAAGGCATTTGACTCTGTGGATCATAACAAATTATGGATAATATTATGAGGACTGGGAATTCCAGAACACTTAATTGTGCTCATGAAAACCTGTACATAGATGAAGAGGCTATCTTTCTAACAGAACAAGCAGATACCGCACAGTCTAAAGGCAGGAATGGCATTAGGCAGGGTGGTATAAACAAACTATAGCATATCAATCAATAATACTACTTAGCAAAACAAAGGAATATCTGTTATATAGGCTAAATTTTTTATGAATATTTAAATCACTGAAATGTATTATCTACTACAAAATTCTTTAGATTTCACACATACATAAAAATAAGAAACTAAATATAACCTTTTTATTTTTACTGTATATCTCTCAGAAAAACTGCAGACCTTTGAATTTTGGTAGTTTACTTTCCATGAACATAGTTTTACAGAGTTTGCTGTAAATTTTAATTGATTATGATCTTATTCTAAATGTTTAATATTTATATTTAGAACATTCATAGCTAGAGTTTAATTTTCTTTGGCAAGGGACTGATTTTTTTTTAATCATTCTTTAAAATAAACCTTATTACTAATATGACTAAACAAAACAAGGAAATAGAGTATAGTGTAAGGATTGTGATGGTAGAAGGGGTCTTTGAGACATTGTGACTAAAATTATTACCAATCCTTAAAATTTTTCTGGAATCCAGTTTTCTAGAGTCCATGAAGTTGACCTATTGAGGACATTGCCCTTGAGATCATGTTTTGATCCTTGAGCCTTGAGCAGACTGTTATTCTAAATGTCACCATTAAAGTCAAAAAATGCTCTTGTTAGGTGCCCGTGAGTCAGTTCTGATTCGTAGAAGCCCTGTGTACAACAAACAAAACACGGTCCCATCCTGGCCCATCCTCACAATCATTGCTGTGTTTGTGCCTATTATTACAGAAGCTGTGTCAGTACATCTCATTGAAGGTCTTCCTCTTTTTCTTTAACTCTCTACTTTACAAATCATGACATCCTTTTCCAGGGGAAGTCTCTCCTGAAAACATGACTAAAGTATGAGAGATGAAGTCTCACCATCCTCACTTCTAAAGAGCATTGTGGCTGTACTTCTTCCATGTCAGATGTGTTTGTTCTTCTGAGCATCCATGTGATAGTCAATATTTTTCACCAACATGATTCAAAGGAAATGATTCTTCTTCAGTTTTCCTTATTCATTGCCCAACTTTCACTTGCACATGAGGTGAATGAAAATACTGTGGCTTGGGGAAGGCACACCTTAGTTTTCAAAGTGGCTTCTTTGATCTTTCACCCTTAGGAGGTCTCTCACACCATATCCACCACACAATGTCATTTGATTTCTTTACTGCTACTTCAGTGGGTATTAATTGCAGATCCAGATAAAATGAAATTCTGGACATCTTCATTGTTTTCTCCATTTATCTTGATATTTCTTACTGATCCAGTTTTGAGGATTTTAATTTTCTTCGTCTTGAGGTATAATCCATACTGCAGACTGTAGTCTTTAATCTTCATCAGTAAGTGCTTCAAGTCATCTTCAAAGTCATCTTCACTTTAAGTAAGCAAGGTTGTGTCATTTGCATATTGCAGGTTGTTAATGATACTGCCTCAAATTCTGATGCCACATTATTTTTTATACAGTCAGATTTGTGGATTATTTGCTCAGCACACAGATTGAATAACTATGGGTGAAAAAATACAACCCTGATACACATCCTCCTTGATTTTAAACCATGTCATGTCTCCTTGAATTGTTTCAGTAGCTGTTTGTTTGTCTATATAAAGTTTCCTCCTGAACCTGGTTATATATTCTGGAATTCCTATTTGTCAAAATGTTATCCATTATTTGTTATGATCCACATAATCCAATGCCTTTGCATAGTAAAGAAAACCCAGGCAAACATCTTCCTAATATTGTCTGTTTTCAGCCAAGATCCATCTGACATCAGCAGTAATATCTCATTCCATATCTTCTTCTGAATCCAGCTTAAATTTCTAGTGGTTCTCTAAGTACTGCTGCAATAGTTTTTGAATAATTTTCAACAAAATTTTGTAATATTAATATTTGATATTAATATTTTTCCATAGTTTTTGCATTCATCAATTTATTTATTTATTTGGGAAATCATAAATATAGATTTCTTCCAGTCAGTTGGCCACTTAGTGGTTTACCAAATTTCTTGCCATGGACAAATGAACACATCCAGCTTTGCATAAGTCTGTTGAAAGATCTCAGTTGATACAGTCCTTCAATTCCTGGACCCTTGTTCTTCAGCACAGCTTGGAAATTTTTCTTTAATACATTTTACTCTTGTTCATGTGCTACCTTTAGAAATGGTTGAATGTGGACAATTTCCGTTGGTATAGCAACTGTGTTCTTTCCATCTTCTTTTGATGGTTTCTTAGTTGTTAAATATTTTGCCCATGGAATCCTTCAATACTGCAACTTGAATTTTTCCTTTAGTTTTGTTGTTGTTGTTACTTCATTGCCTTCAACTTGAGAAATGCTGAGCATGTTCTTTCCTCTTGGTTTTCTAACTCCAGATCTTGTTGCATTTCATTGGAATGTTTCACTTTGTCTTCCCTTGCCTCCCTCCTAAATTTTCTTTTCAGCTATTTTACTTCATCATTTCTTCCATTTACTCTAGTTATTTTACCTTCAGAAACAAATTTTAGAGTCTCTATAACATTCATTTTGTTCTTTTCTTCCTTTTAATGACCTTTGGCTTTTTTCATGTATGATCTCCCTCATTCCATCCCCAAATCATCTGGCCTTACTCACTGGTATTCAATGTTTCAAATCTATTTCTGAAATCATCTCTAAATTTAGGTGGGAAATACTAAGATTGTATTTTGGATTTCATGGACTAGTTCTAATTTTCTGCATCTTCAATTTGAACTTGATTATTGGCAATTTAAAGTCTGTTCTATAATTGGCCCTTTACTTTTTCTAACTAATGATAGTGAATTTTTAAATCCTCTATTTCCACAGATGTAATCAATCTTATTCCTGTGCATTCCATGCTCGGAGGTCCCAGGCAAACAATAGCCTTGCTAATTACTCTGTTGTTGTTGTTGTTGTTGTTATGTGCCGTCGAGTCAGCCCTGACTCATAGCGACCCCTCCTTGGGTTTCCGAGGCAGTATCACTACGGAAGTAGGATTGCCCAACCTTCCTTCCGAGGAGTGGCTAATTACTCTAGACCAGTTTATTTTGGGCATGTTATTCTTCTAAAGAAAGAATTCAATCAGTTTCAGGAAATAGAAACACCAGGTTCAAACTGGAAGCTATATTTTAGGTGAATTATTAAGTAAACACAATTCTTAAACCTCCTTTGCTGGTAATGGGAATAAGATGTAGCATAAGAGTTTCTGTCAGCTACCCCTTGGAAAGGAATCAGTGAAGGAGATCCTAGGTAGAGTGGAAGAAAAATTTGGCACAAAGCTAAAAGAAAAAAGAAAAAAAAAAAGACCAGGATTACTGTCTGATAGAGACTGGTGAAACCCCTGAGACTATGGCCTGTAGTCATCCTTCCAGCCTAGAATTGAAATCACTGTAGTGGCTTCCAGTCAAAAAATAGGCATGTAAGGTTGAGTATTTACAACAGGTAGGTACACTCCTACATTCCTTAGAAAAATCAATCATGGGTGATCTGAAAGGCAGTATTTGCACAAGGAGATAGCTCAGAGGGCAGGAATGTGTAGGAAAGAATGACACAAGGAAAAGGTAACCACAGGGAGGAAGTGGGAAGAGAGCCCCACTGCAATTTTTAATTAAAAAAGGGAAGGAAAAAAAAAGAAAAAGAAAAGGAATCTCTGTAGGTGCTCTTTTCTTCAGAAAACTTTGACTAGTCAAAAACGTTGTCCAACTTGCAAATCATATATTAAAATAATTCAAAAATAATTATAAAATAGGATTAAATTATTTTTTTTAACAAGGTATAAAAATGGTGTGATAGTGATATCCAACCTCCTCTAACTTTTTTTTTTTTTTCTAATTCTGACACCAACCATTCCTCCCAACAGCACTCTCTACTTCTTTGCTGAGTTTGATAATTGTTTGCCATTGCCACACAGAACTCACAGACAATATTCACAGTTATAGAGTTTATTAGGGCACGTAATGAGATAGGCAGGGGACATCTAGACAGGAGGACAAGAATAGGTTTAGCTGATTTAGGAGAAAACTCATAGGTCAAGTTTAGAAAAGGGCATATATCTGGCTGGCTAATCTTTGTAGCAGGAGCTCTGGTAGCATAGTGGCTAAAGCACTTGACTTCTAACCAGAAGGCTGGCGGTTCAAACCCACTAGCCACTCCTCGGAAGGAAGGTTGGGCAATCCTACTTCCGTAGTGATACTGTCTTGGAAACCCAAGGAGGGGTCACTATGAGTCGGGGCTGACTTGACGGCACATAATAACAACAATAATCTTTGTAGCTGCTGTACTTTTGATGGTAAATTTTGTAGCTGCTGTCCTTTCGAAGTTAACATTTCTAAAGTTATTTTCTCGGGTTGGAGACTTACCCTGAAACATGCACAGAGATGAGCTATGCAATACCTGCCTTCACCCCATACCGTAATAATAAGTTCAGCTCTAAGAGCTGAAAAGTTTCTACCAAGAAACTAAATATTAGAGAAGTGACAAAAACTGTGTCATCGGTTGGACCCCTAAGAGAAGTGAAGCGTCCATCATCAACTTCCTTCCCAGGATCTGACTTAGCCCCCTTATGCATATGCAGCCAATTTCTCAGAATTTTAATGAACATGTATAACTTCCTCATTCATCACTTAAACATAAAAGCCCTCTTAGCCCTTGGCTTTTGGAGACAGTTCTCTTAGAAACCATTATCTCCATCTCATTTCTCACTGCAAAAAATAAAATAAGCTCTACTTTTTCAATTTATCTCTCTCGTTCTTCTTTAGGTTAAAACAACAAACCCATTGTGTTTGGTTTCAGTAACAGGTTACAGTTCAGGATCAGAAACAACGCAGAACACAGGTCTTCATTCAGGACAGCTTCTTCTCAGCTGTGCCACACACATACTTCTCTCTGGCCTCCACCTCTCAGCCCTGCAGCCTCTTGGCCTCTGCCCTGCTCTGGCAAGTATTACAAAGCTCTGTGGATAGGTGCCCCCAGAGGTACTACTCCACCAGCAAGCCTCCTGTCTGAAAGCACTCACTCAGCATTCTCATTCAATGGGCCAGGAATTCCACCATTTTGTCTTATGCTAGTTTCTCAGTTCTGCTTCCTCTACTGCCACTGTTTCTTTGCTGCTGCTTCTCAACATTGAGATCTTGGGCCCAAGGCCGTGCTCCAATACTGGCTCTTCTTGCTGAATGGTAGTGACATTCCCCCCTTTCTGCCTCTGTTGTTCTTGTGTGCCATTGAGTTGTCTCTGACTCTTAGGGACCTTATGTACAACAGAATAAAACACTTCCTGGTCCTGTGCCAGCCTCGTGATCCCTACTATACCTGAGCCCATCATTGTAGCCATGGTGTAAATCCATCTTGTTGAGGGCCTTCCCTTCCTTTGTTGGCCCTCCATTTTACCAAGCACGACATCCTTCTCCAGAGAATGTTCCCTTCTGAGAACATGACCAACGTAGCTGAGATAAAGTCTGGCCATTCTCTCTTCTGCCTCTGGGATGGCTCATAAGCCCACTGGGATAGCAAACCTGACCAATCCACATGTTGTGGTTCAAAACACTTTATTTGCATGGCCTCACTCCTACATTATTTGCAAGCTATCCGATCCCTTAGGTGAGCCACAAACACCTTATATTTGCATGGTCCTACCAAGTTACCTTGTGGTGGTCACAAAGGTCATGCCTAGAAAAGCTATGTTAAGTAATTCACTACATTGTACAAAGTAAATATTTCCTTTAAGAACAGGAATTTTAAGAAACTTTTTGAATATTTAATACGATCTAATATAGCTATCTTATTTAAAATGGGAAAACTTAGGTTATGTTGATAGTGTTAGAATAATCTCAAAAACTCAGATCACCTGTTTCCTATATCAATATATTATTTTCCCATTAATTTCTGTTCATTTTAAAAAGGAAAATTACCCTCAGAGCTAGTTCATATATTGATGTAAAATACTAAAGAAGAAACTCTGACCTTACTAAAGAGGTAGCAGGGAATTCACTAATCTCATCCATGTTTCCATTAAGCATAGTTTTTTGCATCATATATATAGAGTTCTATCAACCACTCATCTGTCAGTTTGTCACACTGTGGTGGCTTGAGTGTTGCTGTGATGCTATAAGCAATGTCACCACTATTTCAAATACCAGCAGGTCATCCTTGGTGGACAGATTTCTTCTTAAAGATTAAGAAAAACTAGGGAGAAGGATGGAGTCATCTACTTCTGAAAAAAAAAAAAAAAAAAAGCCATGAAAACCTTCTGAATAACACTGAAACAAGTTTCTAATATAATGCTGGAAAATTTTATGAAGAGCAGTGTTCTGGTGACCAAGTGCTGCTCTGACAGAAATAGACTACAAATGGGATGGCTTGAACAAACAGGAGTTTTACTCTCTTACAGTTTGGAGGCTTAAATTAGAGTTCAAAGTTCCAGGCTCTAGGAGCTGGGTGAAAGCCCCTCAACATTGGGCTTCAGCTCTGCCTCTTGCTCCCAGTCTACAGAAGCTGGAGGCTTTCATCATTCAGAAAGCTGCTGGATGCTAAGGTTGACAAATCCAAGGTCGATAAATAAAATGGCACAGTCCTGATGTTACCAAACCACACATCAGGCCATTAATTCAAGTCCACTGTAAGTCCCAAGGTCGGCAGAGCATGGCAGCCTGCTGAACAATGACACGGCCACATGCAGGGTCCAAGCATTCCATAAGCTAGAGACTATTCCCAAAGTTGTTTCTCATATATGGGAAGCAGTTGTTGTTGTTGTTGTTAAGTGCCGTCGAGTCATTTCCAACTCATAGCGACTCCATGCACAGCAGAACAGAACACTGCCTGATCCTGTGCCAGCCCCACAATCCCTGCTATACTTGAGCCCATCATCATAGCCACCATATCAATCCATCTCTCGTTGAAGGCCTCCCCCTCTTTCGTCGACCCTCCACCCTACCAAGAATGACATCCTTCTCCAGGGAATGGTCCCTTCTTACAACATGACCAAAATAGGTGAGACGAAGTCTGGCCGTTCTTGCTTCCAAGGAGCATTCTGGCTGCACTTCCTCCAGGACAGAAGCAGACTATATCCTTAAAGCAGCTACTCAGCTGCCTGTGGTAGGTCCCACCCTGGAGTTGATTGCCATTCTCATCATGGGGAATAACTACCACCAGCTGCCCAGCCACTCAACCAGGCCCAGGCAAGTTGACACACAAACCTAACCACCACAATTCCACCCCTTGTCGAATTGGCACCTGTACAGATCTCCAATGGGTGGCATTTGTACAGATCTCTTCCACTGGGTGACTCCAGTTCCCTAGTTCCTGAGTGGCGACCCCACCTCCTTAGCCTGGAGGGCCCCATTCCTCTCCCTTTTGGGCATGGCAGCCCTGCCTCCTCACTCTTGGGCAGAGGATATGGCTCCATCCCACTGGCTCACATTAACGAGCAGTTCCACACTCCAGAACCAAGTTGGTGAAGCTCTGGCTCTTTGTAACCTAGGGGGCTGTGGTTGTTCCACCCCCAAAGGCCATGGTCCTACCCTTGAGGCTGAGGTAGCTCTACTTCCTGTTTCCTTGGCCTCTCCACTTCCGCCAATTAATGCCAAAGGCAACCCACTCCACAGGAAATCTTCCTGCCCCCAAAGCACTCAGCTTTCTTGCTCCATGGGTCAGCCAAGCTGCTACTCCATTTCATGCATGTTTTTTCTACCAATTAATGCCCAAAGGCAACCCACTCCTTCAGAAAGCCTCCTACCCAAAGGCATGTGCTGGTAAGGCTGTCGCTGTCTCATGCAAGGTCTCTAGGCTCTGCTCTTGCAATCTCTCATGCCAGTCTCTGAGCTCTGCTCCTACCATCTCTCATGTTGTCTTCACTCAGGCAGTTGCTGGCTGCTGAGGGTCTCAGA
>NW_006922498.1:521399-527284 GCF_000298275.1 Orycteropus afer afer | reverse complement strand
CATCATATTTATCACAAAAGGAATATTTCAAGAAATATTATGATTTAAAATGGCTAATACAATTTCAGCTCATTAATGCCTAAGATATCAGCCTTCAGACATTCCATTTCATTTTTAATTACTTTCTATTTTCCTAGTTTAATATTATGTACATTCTACAATTTGATTATTAGTGGATGTTTACAACTGTGTCTTCTAATTTTGAGTTGTTCCATACAGCAAATGAAGATCCCAGAGCTTGACCCCATCTATATCATTAAGGTCAACTCTACTGTGAGGAGGCAGCTCTTCCCAAGGCTTATTTTAAGTGCCTTCCAACATGAAGGGGTCATCTTCTGGCACTATATCCGAGAACATTCTACTGTAGAAAATAATGGTTAGCAGCAGAATATTTGTGTTTATGCATAGATATATGTAAATAAAATGTGTGTATTGAAATTGAGGAGTAGAATTTTCAATTCTTACGGAATCCAGATTTTTGGAATCTGTGGAGAACAGGGTTACTCATCCCAACCATTGCCTGATATGACCTTTGAATTTTGAGCCCTGAGATAAATTATTTTCTAAAAGTCACATTTAAGTCAAACAATCTTTACAGTTAAGCTACTTAGTAAATAATATTTTGTCTTGGACATTTTGCTATTTTAAGCAATTATTGATGGGTAGTTTTGAGAACAGAAATTTCACAAGTCAGACTAAAGTTATGTTTTAGCATAAATTAGTAATTATCCAAATTGTTCTTCAAGGAAATGTTGTGTCCATAATTTAATATGTAAACACAGTCCTAACTTTTTTTCCATGTCACTGTAGGAGTTCTGGTAGTGTAATGTCTAAGGTGTTGACTGCTACCCCGAGGGCTGGTGGTTCAAACCCACGAGGCCCTCCTCGGAAGGAAGTTTGGGCAATCTACTTTCGTAGTGATATCACCTTGGTAACGCAAGGAGGGGTCGCTATGAGTCGAATCTGACTCGATGGCAGTGAGTTTGGTTTTTTTGGTTTGGTATAACTACTAATGATAAACTGGAGTACAACAATCTGTAAAATAGTTTTCTTCTTTGGGATATTTTTGACTCTATAATTGGATACAGGATCCTGATTTTTAAACTGCATATTAAATAAACTTTTATCAATTTATGATTGCCTTAATGTTCTGACCTGTCTGAAACTAAGTTTTCTCATTTTTAAACTAGGGATGGTAATATTATCTATCTTAATGGTAAAGCTGAGAGTTAAATTAAATAATCCATGCTTAGACTGGTATATGGTACAGATTAGTTGCTAACTAAATACTAATTATTACTTAATAAGTTAAATGAATGAATATTACTATGAATGGACCAAAACATAACATCTGAGAGCATTAAAGGACTCCCATTTTGTCTCTTTCATGATTTTCTACTCCATAATTTATCCAAAGAAACATATTACACTTCTTTCCCTAAGGAGAACATTAGAAACCAATGAGTAACAATCTCATTGGTACAGTATCTAACAATAATAATAAATAAAAAAATAGCTAAAATTTCTGTAGAAATAATAAATTAATTTTTTCTCATTCTTTATATATAATTTCTATTTACTTCATTGAGTTCTTCAATATACAAACTTTTTGAGCTCTTTGTGCATGTCACTCCTTCTACCTGGACATCTGCTTTTCATTTCTTCTTGGCACGGATGTTCTTTTCTCACTCATCCTCAGTGATTACTCCCTACAGTTGATAGGAGTAACATGTCCACTACAATTTCTTCTCCATTACTTCTATAGCACCATTCTGTTTTCTTTACTTTACCTATCAGAATTTGCATTATTTTGCTCAATAATTTTCCTCTTCTCCCATTTCAATTGTTTTGTTTTATTTTGTTTCCTAATTTATTAGCCTATAGGTGCCAAGAAAGATAGGATCATGTCTGCCTGTCTTGTTTCCTATTAAGTATAATGCTTAGGATATAACAGGTGTTCAAATAATATGTTCAGTGATCATATACTGGGAAATCTAGAACTTGCTTGAATGACTCCAGTGCTAAAATTAGGAGAATAAAAAGAAAAAGAAAGAGTTGAAGATAGGGAAGAGTACAAGTATCAGAAATATAAAATTTTCTTCATCAATTAAATGTTGTTGTTGTTGTTATGTGCCGTCGAGTCGGCCCCGACTCATAGCGACCCCTCCTTGGGTTTCCGAGGCAGTATCACTACAGAAGTAGGATTGCCCAACCTTCCTTCCGAGGAGTGGCTGGTGGGTTTGAACCGCCAGCCTTCTGGTTAGCGGTCAAGTGCTTTAGCCACTATGCTACATCAATTAAATAGTGTTTATTTATTTAAACCTACTTCAATAAGTATATTAAATAACATATATATAGAATGAAACATGATGTTCTGTTAAAAAACACAGGTCACTTAACTTTTTTTAACGTTATGAGACATCTGTCAAATAGTAACATGAAACAACAATTGAAATGACACAAAGAATTTAGACATCATGTTAAGAATTTAATTATGTCTTCTGAAAATATGTGTTGAATTCCTGTTCTTTTTGCCTGTGTATATAATCCTATATGGAAACAGAGTTTTAATTTGGTTAATGAGGTCATAAAGTGCCAACCTGATTATGTTAGGCCCAAGATGGAGTCACATATGCTAAGCACCAGGTCAGCCAACCAAAACCTAACAATCTATTTCCTGTATATGTCTGAATTTTCAGGAAGTTAAAACCCAAGTTAACTAATTAAGGCTTGCCTGCTTAATTTAACCTCGTTCCGAATTTCCCCTGAATAACAAAGAAGGAAAGAAAATACTGGCCAGACAATCTGAAATTCACAGAATAGCTTATTGTTCCTAAGTGTCTGCACCTATGAAACTGTTCTGCTTTGTATTGCTCTTTGAAGCACTTGTGTGACTTTCAGACCAGACACTTCCCAATTCATGAATTGCAAATAAAGTTTATGAGTTTGTACACATTTAAGCCTGTGCAAATTTTAGTTTAAATGGTGAAGAGTCAATCCTAGACTTAAACATTTCTGAGTTACAAAAAGAGCAGAACAGGCTCAGAAGCCCACAGGGGAGAGACAAGTGTCAGGGAATGCTGAAGATTTCTGGCACCTTCAGAAACTACGAGAGGGTTTCAAGGAAGCAATGGCAGGGCAGAGACCCTGACTTAGACTTTTGGTATTCAGGGCCATGAAAAAATTGTCTGTTCCTTAAAGCAACCCACTTTTTTCTATTATGACAGGTACTAATAACAAAAACACCCGTTTAAAGCTATTCAGTTAAAGTCAAAAAAGTCTTTGGCATTTAAAATATTTTGGCTATGGAAATTAAAAACTATATTCTTGGTAGAAACTTATTGGATAACAACTAGAATGACTTGTATAGTGCTTTCCTCATAAGAAAACATGACTATATTAGCTTCCTGGGACAGTTATAACAAAGTATCACAAGGTCAGTAGTTTTAAATAATAGAAATGCATTATCTCACTGTTCTGGAGGCTAGTTGTCTAAATTCAGAGTTTCAGGACTGTTTTCTCTGAAGGTTATACCTCCCACTGGGAGGTGTTTTTGTAAGCACTGCTATGCTAATATTTTTATATGTTGCTGTAAAAGAAAAAAAGAAAAAAGAAAAAAATAGCATAGCCTATTTAAAAACGTGTGTTGGCTGTGAGCTGTTGGCAAACAAATGTAGAACCTATTGCCATTGACTCAATTCTTTCTCATATCAACCCTATAGGGAAAAACAGAACTGCTTGTAGGGTCTGCAAGGTTGTAAATCTTTACAGAAGTAGATAGCCTAATCCGCCCCCATCCCCAGCAGCTGGTGGGGGCGACTGCCTATCTTTTGTTTAGCGGTCAAATGCTTTAAGCATTCTGCCACCAGAGCTCCTAACAAATGTAGAGGCCTGAGTTATTTGTTTTGAAAAACAATAGGTGAAGGGGGAAGGTCTTTTCTTGTCTCTTCAGTTTCTGCTAGGCCCAGGCATTATTGGGTATCTAAATGTATCTACATATGCCAGTCTTTCCTTTGTTGGTCTCCCTTTGTCTGTTCTCTTTTATGAGAAAAATACTCAGAATGAATTAGGATCCACCCTAATCAGTCATGATTTCATGTTAATTTAACTGATAACATATTTAAAGATTCTACTTCCAAGCAAAGTCACTTTAACCTTTCATGGATACTATGAGTTAGGACCTTGACATCTTTTTACAAAAAAAAAAAACAAACAAACCTGCCATTGAGTTGATTTTGACTCACAGCAACCCTATAGAACAGAGTAGAATTGCCCACAGGGTTTCTAAGCCTGTAAATCTTTACAGAAGTAGGCTGCCTCATCTTTCTCCTGCAGAGCTGCTTATGTGTTCATACTGACAACATTTTGGTTAGCAGCCAAATGTTTTAACTACTACACCACAAGAGCGCTTTAACATATCCTTTTAGGGAGACATAATTCAACCCATAACAGTAACTAAATGAAATCAAAATATAATTGAGCACATGGTGTGCAGTGCTATCATTTAACATCACTATTTTATCTCTTTTCAAAATACTAATGAATTAATTGAGAAACGTTTACAGATAGTCATCATGGTAAGTGTAAAAAAAAATTATATTTAAAAAAAAAAGACTTGAGCTGATTTTAACTCATTTGAATTCCTTATCCAGAGAAACTATGAACAATATATGTGTTGTTTTAACCTGCTAAGTTTGGGAGTAATTTGTAATGCAGTAATATGTAAGTAATAAGGCATGCAGAAAATTAAGCATCCTCTCACTCAAAAATATATTAATTGCACAAATCTCTGTGATTGACTAATAAAAAAATAGGGGAAGGATAATACAATGTAAGATGTGCTGGCTATGAACTCTGCACATATCTCACACTGTACAAGGCAGATAAGGCCATAGGCACAGAAAGGGGGTAACATAGAGAATAATAGATATTTGGAGACTTTAAAATGCAGGGCTTTGAAAGCTTGAAGGAGAGGGAATTCTTCAGCATTTCTTAGGGAATTCACATCCTCATTTCAGGAGCAAAGTATTCAAACATTGCTATATTTCATGTCCCCTCCATCATCTAGACCTGTTTCCTGTCCATATACACAGACTATGAAGTCAACTGTGCCAGCACCAGAATCCTGGCTTGTATATGGTATATGACAACTCTTTCTCCCTCAATTTTCAGATTTGTAGATTGTACACATTAAGATTTTCTAATACAAATGTTTTATCAAAGGATTAAATGAGATAAGGCAGTTAAGTGTAGAAAAAGTGCTATGTCAATTTTAAGTGCATGTTAACATGCTAATTATAGTATTCTCCATATACATTAACTGTGATTTTCTTTCTAGGACCAAACAGTCAAATTTGGCTCTAGCTGGGACTATAGGAGATCTGGTGGTATAGTGCCTAAGGCATTTGACTGCTAATCAGAAGGCTGGTGATTCAAATCCACCAGGCATTCCTCAGAAGGAAGGTTGGACTACTTCTACTTCTGTAGTGATATCGTCTCAGAAACTCAAGCAGGGGTTGCTGTGAGTTGACTCTGACTTGAAGGCAGTGATGTTTTTGCTTTTTGGTTTTGGAGACTACAGAGGGCACCCCTCTTTCAGTGATGCTCCTTTAGGTATGTGTGACCTACTTTACTTCTGCTAGCCTCCTCAGTGTCCCTTGCTGTGCTGCATATACCAGGGGTGAGGGTTGAATGGGTTATATTCTTAGTGAATGTTGGTTTCTCTCTGTGGTGCAGTAAATTACTTAGTGTGACTTTTCTACCCATAAGTCTTTGTAAACTCCAAGGTGGGATTTGCTACGAGCAACTGAGGAGCTCCTGATTGCTGAAGTTGTCCACCTGGAGTATTTCTGTTGGGAGTGGCACAAAACAATGTTCTGGGAGGT
>NW_006922498.1:517824-521214 GCF_000298275.1 Orycteropus afer afer | reverse complement strand
CTGGGAAAGAGACGCAAAAGACACGCATTGCTGAGTAAGACACCAAGGGACGTGCACTGCTGGGGGAGAGACTGTGAGAGACTTGGCTGAGAGACGGTGGGCTGGGAGAGAGACTGAGCGTTTTTCCTGAACTTGAATTGTAATCTGGTGCTTCCCTAATAAACCTCATTATCTGTGAGTTCTGTGTGGCCACTGCAGTGAATTATTGAACCCAGGAGAGAGGTCTTGGTGCTTTGGGAGGAACAGTTGGTTAAAGGGCTGGAGGGAGGCAGCATGTCTGGCCTTGCAGTAATAGGCCTTGGGCTCTTGGTGGTGATTCTGTCTTCCTCTTGTGAGGTTCTAGGAGGTCAGAACATGTGGCCTCTTTGCCATTTTCGCACTCTCCCAGAACGCCTTTGTTTTAGAGGATCAATAAGTCTTCCAAATGCCTGTTGTTGTTATGTGCCATTGAGAAACGTCTAGCACACAATAAAAAAGGTAGCTGTACTACACAGGGTGAGCCCTTCCTAAGAATCCACCCTCTGCTCCTATGGCATGTCCCATTGCAGGTTAGGTGATAAACCAGAGTTGTCACTAAAGGAAAAAAATGGCTTAAGCTAATGCTGACACTTTTCATGACATCTCACTAGCTATGTAGCTATGGCAAATGGGACAGGACTAAAAAGATAGGGCAGGCAAAAATACTGTACTTCCCAGGCACAATAAGCTATGGCTTTAAAAGCAGAGGAGTTGACAGAGGCTGTCAGATTTACTTTGCCAGAGGCGTTCTGAAAACAGGAGAGTTTTTTGATCAAAGTAGGGCTTCAAATCAGTTCATTCATACCACACTCTCTGCTGAGAATTTGGATTTCCACCCCAGATACACTTAATAACAAGGGATCCCCAGGTGACTCCTCTGTGTACACAAGTGCATGTACACAGAAGAATCATCTGAGGACCTTATTAAAATGTAAATTGTGATTCAGTGTATCTGGGGTGGAAATCCAAATTCTCAGCAGAGGGTCCTATCAGAATGAACCAGATTGAAGCCTCAGATCAGAGACAGAGAGGTTCTGTAAGAGAGAACCAGAGACTGCTCTAGTTTGGGTAAAGAGTTGCTGCCTCTGAAAACTAAAGTCCTTGTGTGAATGCCATGTGAAAAGGATTATAACAAAAATAAAGGCCTTGCAGTCTACAGCTGCACTGTCCAATTACAAACACCACAGAGAATGTGTCCTGAGACAAATACTACCTAGAATCTTTGCCAATGACCTAGGTGAAAAGTTTAAGCTATAACCATTCCATTTACAGATAAGGTAGTGTCGATTTCTTTGTAAGATCAAATTTTAATGAGCATAATTTGACATCAACAACCATTTTCTTTTTTTTTTTCCCCTCCAAGAAAAGGGGACCAAAAAAAAAAAAAATCTTGATAGAAAGTTTAAAATCCTGAATATAGAATAAGGAAAAAATCATGCTTATTCACATATATCTAGCTGAAGTCAAAGTCGATAAAAATGAATAAATTTGCAATGTAATGTTGTTCTTTTTAATAGAGTTTTCAGATTCTATTAAAACCCCCTGCCATCTAGTTGATTCTGACTCATAGCAACTGTCATTGAGATTGCATAGTGCCTAAGGCACTTGACTGCTAACCAAAAGGCTGGCGGTTCAAACCCACTAGCCACTCCTCGGATGGAAGAAGGGGTAATCTACTCCCATAGTGATACTGCCTCAGAACCCCAAGGAGGGGTTGCTATGAGTCGGGGCTGACTCGACAGCACATAACAACAATAACAACAAATCTTTAAATAAATAGATTGCCCCACCTTTCATCCATGGAGCATCTGATGGGTTGAACCACCTACCTTCTGGTTAGCAGTCTTAGGCATTACACCAGTAGAGCTCCTTCAATTGAATTACACTGCTAGTTTTTTTTTTTTTCAGATTTAATTTTCAATTTTCCTGAGAGTTTACTTGACTATTTCTGTCATTATTATCTTTAGTTATTTAGGTTCTTGCCATTCTGCCACTATCATTCCACTTATTTTTGTTTGCATATGGGAATTTGTATATGAATTGATAATTTAAGCTGAATATATATTAACCATAGCACAGTGTCTGGTGCTTATTTTTCAAAGTTTACTTTTTTTTTTTTTTAACCAACAAGCGATATACATAAAGAAATCTGTATAATTGAATGAGCTTTCACAAAGCAGACTTACTCAAGTAACTAGCATTAAAACCAAGGATCAGAACATTGCCACTTTTCATTAAACCTGAAATCATACCATATACATCCTGCTTTGATTATCTTATTTAGTTCTGAAGTGTGTTTGTGATTTTCCTATATGCTACTTGATATAGCAACAGTCAGTCATCTCATTACAATATAGTTCTCATTTGCTGAATATGTCACTATTCATTTACTGATGATGAACATTTGGATTGTTTCCATATTTAAATTTGGGGTGATATTAACAATTTTGTATGAATTTTGGTAAAACTCTGGGGGCATTTTTGTAGGGTACATACTAAGGTGAGAAATTGCTGCAATATAATTTTACGTATATGTTCAATTTTAGTAGTAAAAATTACTTCTTCTTGTTAGATGCCATTGAGTTGGTTCTGACTCACAGGGACTCCATGCATAATAGAACGAAATACTGCCTGGTCATGTGCCATCCTCACAATGATTGCCATGCTTGAGCCCATCATTGCAGCCAGTGTTTCTTCCCCTTTTTTTGGCTTACCCTTTACCAAGCATAAGAGCTCTCGTGGCATAATGCCTAAGGCATTTGACTGCAAATCAGAAGACTGGAGATTCAAACCCACCAGCCACTCCTTGGAAGGAAGATTGGGCAATCTATGGCCTCGGAAACCCAACGAGGGGTCACTATGAGTCACGGAATGAATGGTTCCTCCTAACAACCTTACCAAAGTAAGTGAGACAAAGTCTAGCCATTCTCACTTCTAAGAAGCAAGCAGTGAGTTTGGTTTGGACTTTGGTCTACTAAGCATGATGTCCTTCTCCAGAGATTGCTCCCTTCTGACAACATGACCAAAGTATGAAAGATGTGGTATGGTCATTTTCACTTCCAGTTTCTTGCAACCTTGCTGAAATAGTTACTGCTGGGACTTTGTTTGCTTGTTTGATTTGTTGTTGTTGTTTGTTTGTTTGTTTTAGATGCATTGTGATTTTCTATGTAGGCATTTATGTCATCTACAAATAGGAGAAGTTTTATTTCTTCTTTTCCCATCTGTTAGTCTTTTCTTTCCTTTTCTCACCTTATTTCAGTGACTAGAACTTTAGTCTCTCTTGGTGAATGTGGTTATCTATGTCTGGTTTCTGAACTTCATGTGGGTGATATCAATCTGTCATCATTGTTGTCGTTGTTGTTATGTGCCGTC
>NW_006922498.1:514689-517550 GCF_000298275.1 Orycteropus afer afer | reverse complement strand
ATTTTTGCTTTTTCAAAAAAAAAAAAAGCAATAATGAATAAGGAAGACTAAAGAAGAATTGGTGATTTTGAATTGTTGTGTTGGTAAAGAATGCTGAAGGTACCATGGGCTGCTAAAAGAACTAATAAATCTATCCTGTAAGAAGTTTAGCTGGAATGCTCCTTGGAAGCAAGAAAGGCCAGACTTAGTTTCATCTACTTTGGCCATGTTGTCAGAAGGGACCATTCTCTGGAGAAGGATATCATGCTTGGTAAAGTGGAGTGTCAACAAAAAAGGAGAAGGTCCTCAACAAAATGGATTGACACAGTGGCTGCAATGATAGGCTTAGGTATAGCGGGGATCATGGGGCTGGCACAGGATCAGACAGTGTTTTGTTCAGTTATGCATAGAGTATAGGGTTGCTATGAGTTGGAAACAACTTCATGACACATATCAACAATAACAACATTTCTTTTTCCATGTATTATGTCCCTATTTATGCTTTTTTTTTTTTTTTCCTTCTTTAGTCTGTTGACATGTTAGGTTATACTGATTTTCAAATGTGGAATCAACCTTGCACACTTGGAATAAATATCACATGGTCATAGCAGATAATTCTTTCCTACATAATCATTCTAATGGTTATAGCACCTGTAGTTATTTTGTCTATTTAGGTCCTGATATTCATGATTTCATCTTCTATGTTTTGAACTTGGATCTTTTCATCTTGTGGATCATAACAAATTATGGATAACATTGAGAAGAATGTGAATTGCAGAACACTTAATTGTGCTCATGAGGAACCTGTACCTAGGCCCAGAGGGTGTTGTACAAACAGAACAAGGGGATACTGCATGGCTTAACATCACAAAGGAAGTGTGTTGAGGTTGTATCCTGTCACCATACTTGTTCAGTCTATATATTAAGCAAATAGTTCCAGAACCTGGACTATATGAAGAAGAATGCAGCATCAGGATTGGAGGAAGAATTATTAACAACCTGAAATATGCACAACCTTGCTTGTGGAAAGTGAAGATGACTTGAAGTATTTACTAATGATGATTAAAGACTATAGTCTTCAGTATAGATTACAGCTTAACATAAAGAAAATTAAAATCTTCATAACTGGACCGATAAGCAGCACCATGATAAATGTAGAAAAGATCAGAGCTGTCAAGGATTTCATTTTACTAGGATCCACAATCAATACACCTGGAAGTAGCAGTCAAGAAATCAGAAGATGTGTTGCACTGGCCAAATTTGTTGGAAAATACCTCTTTACAGTGCTCAAGACCGAAGTTGTCTCTTTGAAGACTAACGTGCACCTAACCCAAGTCATGGTATTTTCAATCACCTCATATGCATGTGAAAGCTGGGTAATGAATAAGGGAGACAACAGAAGAGTTGATGTTTTTGTGTTATGTTATTGGCAAAGAATACTGAAAGTGTCACAGTCTGCCTGAAGAACTAACAAATTATTCCTTGAAGAATTGCTGCTGGAATGCTCCTTGGAAGGTAGAATGGCCAGACTTCATCTCACCTACTTTTTTTTTTTTTTTCCCCAGGCACAAGCAGTTTTAATGGTCTTCCCCCCCCCCCCATTTGCCCAACTGTTAGTACTATTATTACAGGAGTAAAAGATTCCTGAGTGTCTGTCCCCTCTTCTCTTTGGGCCGCTCTTGACAGGACTCATTCCCAACAACCCTCTGTGGATTTGTGGGAGGGAAGAGTGAAAGGTACTGCAGAGGTGGGGACTTGAGTGCCAGGGAGCCTGGCATGGAGCAAGTCCAGGCCCAGAGTTTAATTCCTGCCTATGCTTAAGTAGTTGAGGAGGAGATCTGGCAAGATGGTGGACTAGGCAGAAAGACTGCACAGACCCTCTTCAACAAAGAAAAGGGAACCCAATTAACACAGACACAAAAGATAATTCTGGACCCCAGATCCTTGAAGGGAAGGATATAGAAGTGGACTAAACCCCAACTAGCAGAAGAATTTGAGTGAAAATACCAAAAAAAAGAGATAGATAGAGCTGTGGTCTGGCAGTGATCCTGAGCAATCTTGATGGCACAGACAGCTTGGAGATTCCTGAGTGGTGGTAGGACCTAAGAATTAACCTAATGATCACCCTGCTATCCAGGAACTGCACGGAGGACTCTGCACGGTGGCTGGGGAACAAACAGAGAAGGTGAAGAGAAAGGTGGGCTGAACTGTGGACTTTTGCTGGTCCAGAGGGTGCCACCATTTTGAAGGTTTAAGACAGCACTCTCACATATTCCTGGGGCTAAAGAACACATTCTGGTTTCCAGCAACCCCAAGGACACTTGGGACCTGCAAGACTGACAAGGTACTACATTCCTCTTGTTACTCTTATTATACCTCACACCCTCTTGATGAATGGAGGTGTGACCATCCTACACTCCCACCTACCTTCTGGGCCCACAGGAACTCCATCACAGTCTGTGTGCTCAGATGGAGCCTGGGTGCCCTGCCCTGTCCTCCACTGATTTTTTATTTTTTTATCTTATTTATTTATTTATTTTTCACTTTCTTTTTTCTGGTGATTAGTTTGCTGTTTTAAAACAACTAAAATTATTAATACTCTTGTCCTTTTTATTATTATTCTTAATCTTCCCCTCCTAGGTCCTAGTTTTTAGCATTTTTTCTTTTCCCTGTGCCTGGTTGAAATTTTTATTTTTATTTATTTTATATTTATTTTTTTATTTTCCCCCTTTTCTCTTGGGTTAACCCTGTTCCTTGATTTTCTTTTTGTATTTTTCCCATTTTTTTTCATTTATTATACTCTTTCACTACTTTTTTTTTTTCTTAGTGCCCTACCCCAAGATATTGCAAGTTTTCTTGTTTTTTTCTTCTTTTCTTTTTTC
>NW_006922498.1:509738-512054 GCF_000298275.1 Orycteropus afer afer | reverse complement strand
ACACTCTTTGTAGAGAACAATCATGGGAGAAAGAAGTGCTGCTTATGCACAGGGAGACAGCTCAGGGGGCAGGAGTGCATGGAGGGATGGACACTGGGAAGAGGTAACTATGGGGAGGAAGTGGAAGGGGAGCTGTGGTATTGTGGTAAACAGTGGTCAATGACATGAGACAATGTACATGTGAACTGCTGTATGGCAAGTGAATTTGCTCTGTAAATCTTCACCCAAATAACAATTGAAAAAAAAAAAAAGGAAAAAAAAATTCCAAAAAAAAGTTGAGGAATGTCCACAATTCTCCCTAGCATTCTCCGTAGCATCTCCTTCCCTGTTCCTGTCTCGCAGGTGTAAGGAAGTTCCTTCCTCACATCCCCTGACCCATAGTGGGATCTGTAGCTCAAGAAGAATTAGTATTGGGCTAAAAAAGAAGGAATGGGGCCCACTCTACTAGTAACCAAGTGCCAAACTCAAAGGGAGGAGGTGGTTTACAAATAATTATAATCTTCAAAGGAATTTTTGTCCCTTGGAGGGGAGGGAAGAGGCAAACAGAATGTGAATCTTAACCTAACTCCCCAGGCCAGGGATCAGTGGGCAGCGGCAGTGAAACCCAGGTTCCTGGGGAGGAGAGGAGGTTGTTCAGTCCCTGGCTTGGGGCCTAGTTGTTTCCACTGACCCCCTCCCGAGCCTTGATGAAGGCCATGCCATGTGTGCAAAAATGGGTCTTGAGGTTGAGAGGGCTGTCACAGCTCTTGCCACAGACCTTATAGGTCAGTGGGCCTCCAGAAGCAGGTGAAGGTGAATCTCCACCTTTGTCAGAAGGGACCTTCCCCAGAGAAGGATATAATGTTTGGTAAAGTGGAGGGTCAGCGAAAAATGTGAAGACTTTCAACAGGATGGATTGACACAGTGGCTGTAACAATGTGGTCAGGTATAGCATGAATTGTGAGGATGATATATGACTGGATAGTGTTTCATTCTATTGTACACAGGTTCACTATGAGTTGGAGCCAAGTCAATGGCACCTAACAACAACAACAGTAAATTTTCTTTGCCATTCTTACTAAATGTTTATCAATGTCCTTTACCTGTAGAAAAACCAGACACATTGCACTTATTTTCCCTATTATTTTCCTGCTTTTAATTGTATTAATTTCTTATCTTGAGTATTTCCTTCCTGTGTATGCTTTTTTCCTGGAAGAAGTGCAGCCAGAAGGCTCCTTGGAAGCAAGAATGACCAGACTTCATCTCACCTACTTTGGTCATGTCAGAAGCAACCATTTCCAGGAGAAGGATATCATGCTTCGTAAAGTGGATGGTCAGAGAAAAGGGGAAGACACTCAAAAAGATGAATTGACACAGGGGCTGCACCAACGAGCTCTAGTATATAGCAGAGATTGTGCGAAGGGGCACTACCAGGCAGTGTCTCCTCTTGAACATAGCATCGCTATTGAGTTGGCACTGACTCCATGGCACCTTACAACAGCAACAACATACTTTTTGTGGGTTTTGCTCTTCTTTTACTATTTTCTTAGAGTAAGAACTTTTATTATTGAATTGAGACCTTTCTAATTTTATCAGAAAGCAGTGGTATAAGTTTTCCTCTTAGCCTTGTTTTAGCTATGTCTCACATATTTTAATATGTTGTATCATTAAAATCATTTAGTCTGTGTTGTTTTTTATTTCCTTGAAGACATCTTTTCTGACCCATGGATTATTTAGAATTATCCTGTTTAATTCCAAGTATTTAGAGATTTTCCTTTTTGCCATTGATTTCAAGCTTGGTCCGTTTATAGTTGTGCAACATACTCTGTAGATTTCTATTCTTTTAAATTTCTTCAGGCTTGTGTTATAACAATTTTATTTTGCATTTTACAGCTTAAATATTTCAATTGTGATTTGGTGTTGTAGCATTATAGGCTTCCACACATTAAAAGAACATGTATGAATGTGTGAAATGTAAGAAACATTTTTTTTAATAAGAAAATAATAATAGTACTTACTTTTCTCTTAACTGAAAAATTATATTTTTATAAAAATGTTACTATATTTTAAAAAGCTTTAGAACAAAAGCATGCCCTAAGAGATACAGAAATATATATATATATATATATATATAATATGTATGTATATTTTGCTTTTGCTGTTGTTATTTGCCGTCGAGTCAGCCCTGACTCATAGCGACCCCTCCTTGGGTTTCCGAGGCAGTATCACTACAGAAGTAGGATTGCCCAATCTTCCTTCCGAGGAGTGGCTGGTGGGTTTGAACCACCAGCCTTCTGGTTAGCAGTCAAGTGCCTTAGGCACTATGCTACCAGAGCT